>NW_005187634.1:827234-886686 GCF_000239375.1 Pundamilia nyererei | reverse complement strand
ATATATATAGCGTCACACCAACACTTTGAGTAAAGTCACAACATAATCAGTAAGCTATGATATTGCACTGGTGCTACTACTGCCATGTCCTCACAATCTGTTTATCAGTAATGTACACAAAATATGTGATCTCTACATGAGCTGTGGATTATGTCCCTTCTTAGTGGCCACATCACAAGACAGAAATATCTAATAAACGAGTAACCAGAGGCTGCTTGTTTGGAATCACATGCCACAAGCAAGAAAATTCCTCAGAATTCAAATTGAGATTTCTGTTGATCTTCTTTCATATATGAGGTATACTAAATGTAATTTTTAGAAGACCAAATATTATTTCAGGATAAAATGTATTACTGTTACGCAAGACTAAATTCATAAATGCTGTAAAGTTTAAATACGCTAAAAGTATCTAGATCGTTACTGTACTGTGCTTCCAGTTCTTTATGTGCCAATATGACAACAAAAAAAGATCTACTCTGTAGATAGCATGATTTCATTTGTGCCCACAGTGCACATAATATTCATTTCATGTTTACTGGTAACACAACACTTTGTGTTGGCATCAGCAAACATGGAAGGATAATAAATACAGACAAGGAACCCTGATGAGAGTTTGGCATTTAGGTCTGTTATTATCATTGTCTGTCTCTATCAAATCAAATCAGCTTAATGTTAGGCACACATTACACTTCCAACAGTGTTGAGTACAAAGTTGGCTTGAAATTTATAATTGATTTTTCTAACAGACAACATTTTAAGTGTGTATTCTGATTAGTGCTACACATTAACAGCATTGAGAAAATGCCAAGTGTATCAGTTAAGTTTGTCCTCTGTCTGCAGGCTCCAGGTAATGTGACAGTGCAACCCAGAGCACTCCATCCTTACCCTTGCACAGAGGGAGTAGGGAAAAAGGGGAAAGAGAGGATAGGTAAACAGAGCCATTAGAGACAAATCTATTTCTGAAGAAAACAAAATCACATCATCAAACAAGAGAAAAAGAAAAATATGATCCTGCAGCCCTTTGGGCCCCAGCGTTGCAATGATAGCCGACTATGGCATTTGTCTTTATCAGCCTGCCTAGAGGGAGGAAAAGCATGGTGGGGAAGGTATGAGAATAAAAAGAGAATGAGAGACCATGGAAACAAAGAGCACTGCACCTTCTTTACTCGCCACAAAAAGCTAGACATATTTGTTACCTTTTTTTGCCATCACGACACGTGAACAGCTCTTGTACGATTAGTTCTTTCATACATGTGTTCGTTCCTGGTACGAAGTGGCTTTCAGATGGTCATTCTTTAAATATAGCAGAGCGAAGGGCTCAGTGGACAGCAGTCCACAGCATCATCACTCATGGCTAGCCTGGGGAGGCTTACACAGCTTCATCATAATGACAAGATTGACTTTCCAGATTTTATCCTTTCTCTGACATTTCGTTCTTTATTCTGCTCTGCAGTTGCAGCACCAAGGAGTCTTTATAATGCCTTTTGTATTGAGAGACACTCTTGAAATGGATATAAACAGCTAAACAGGCCATGGCAACCTTAAAATTACAGTATAATCTTAACATACGTTTTTGTATGCAATTCTGCTCTCTTAATTTAGAGTGATATCAAAGCATGAATCTTCGTCGAGCAGAAATAACAAAGCAGGGTGTAAGTCAAACGGTGCATCGTGTTAGATGCTAACATCAGCATGCTAATATGTTCACAGTGAAGGTGAATAGTCATTTTGCAGGGGTTTTTTTTGTCAATAAACCAAAATGTTGTACAAACTGAGAATTTGATGTGATCGTGGCATTCACAAAAGAGTTAAAGGATGAATATGTGTACAGACTTAAAGAGATCTCTCCAGTTAGTGTTGTAAAACATTAACTGGCATCTTTCCTGAAGTCATTAGGAGTCATGTTTGTACAATAAATGCCACACCACTCCATCTAATAATATGGTAAGCCAACAAACTGACCAAATAATGTTGCCATATCAAATAAATCTATTTTTAATATCAAGTACACTTGTTTTACAGGATAATGTTTTTTTGTTTTGTTTTGTTGTGGTGTTTACTTTTTTAATGGATTTCCTTCGGAGATTAAATGCCGGTATTAGCCTTCCATCTTGGCTGGTTTATATTTTAGCTTGCCTGTCTTCATTTCTGATGCCAAGTCTTTACACATGCTTCACCATTGCGTTTGTCCAATGCCAGTCATTTTTTCAGCATTTGTTTTCTTTCTTTTTTTACATTTTTTTTTTAGCCCCGAGTGGGCATTCTCTGAAGGAGGCTTGTTTGTGCTACAGCCAGGCTCGCAGCTATTTAGTGGCTCTGCTGTTTCCTTCTCCCTCTGTTCAGTTTGAATACCCCAGGGAAATTTGGCTGTGTCTGATATCTTTTTGTTGTCCCGTTAACCAGTTTTTTTTTTGTCCCCATCAGTTTCCAGTTAGCCAGGATACTGTCACCAGTTTTGGTGGATAATTTCTGAAAAGTGATGTGAAGTGAAAGCATTTTATGGTTAGAAACCTATATTTAACGTATGGGCATATGTATAGCAAAAAAAACAACAAAACAAACATTAACTAAATTTTGGCAACTACAATTGAGAATCTTCTGGCTTGTTGTACATCTCAAAACTCAGAACTAGTGATTGACTGGGTACATCAGGAAGTTATAGAGTATTAAAATCATCAAAACTTGTCACATCTGACCAATGTGTAGCAGAAGGTAGGGAGTGGGATAGTTAGTGCCAGCAACCTCTGAAAGCGGTGCCAGTGCTGTTTGAAACGACAACACAGTCTTGTGTGACTGGTAAACTATCTGCCATCTGGGCTCAATTGAAAGGCTCAAGTGTCTTAATTGGACAGTAGTAAAGAAGCTCTTACTGTTCACATCAAGCAAATTTTCCCAGTAACATCTATTTTCTCTGACAGTCCCAGTGTTTCTGAAAGTCAAACCTAATATGGAGTCAATGTGACAGTGTTGATGATGATGATGATGGCAATAATCATCATCTGTGTCATCATGTTTTGCTTTAGTACTTCTGCAGGCTTGGTAATTCAGATTCTTTATGGCAAGGAACTCTTAACAGCAAAATTGTCAAATAGCACGATAATGGTGATGGATACAGCAGTGACAGTTGCACTCTTATTTTAGCACTGCAAGAGTGAATAATGAGGCTCTTTCTCCCTCTGCCCTTTCTGCTTCAGGTCAGAACATTGCGTTCCCTCCGGTGGCTCTGTGGGTAACTGTTGGCCTGGCTATATGTCTGCTGGTGCTGCTCATTGCCCTGGCTGCTGTCTGCCGCAGGAAGATCAAGGAGAGCTGCGAGGAGGCCAAGAGAGAAGGTGGGGGAAATGGAGAGGTGGCTGTGCACATGCAACACCAGTGTATATTCTCACATTTCATGGGTGATGACCTCTTCAAATTCTGTGTTGAGTCCTCAAGGTTGGATAAAAGAATGTTTTAGGGCTGCCTTGCTTTCATTAGGAAATATGAAATATTAATCTTAATTGTGTATTTTGTTGTACAGTTATTTTATTTTCAACTTTAATTTATATATTTTATCTTATTCCTTCCCAGTTAAATTTACCCTTCATTCTAATTTGTGTTGTACAGTTATTTCATTTTTAACCTTAATTTATATTTTATTCCTTCTTAGTTAAATTTACCCTTTTTAATTTTTCATATTTATTTCCTATCTTATTCATAGCCTTTTCCTTTTTTGTTTTCTTTAGGTCACGAGCAGTTGTCCAAGCATTTCACTACATATCGTACTGTGTATGACTGTGTACGTGACAAATAAAAAATTTGAATTTGAAATTTGATTTAGAGCAGTGGCAGCTTTTATCCCCCACAAAAAATAAAATAAAGTCATGATATTATGTCGTCTATTTTGATATTTTAGTTTTTGGACTATGTTTGCCTACTACATACATAATCCAAGGGCTTACTGAATAATGGATGTTAACCAGTGGTGCTCTCAAGCATTTTCAAGCCTTCTCAGGGCCTTCATTAAAATGTTGGATGATTCATTAAACTCTTCACATATTGGCCCGGTGGATGATGCAGTACTCCAATGTGTCGCCTAGATCACGTGGGAGGCACAATGATAGTGAGAGAGATAGAGGAGAAAGCAGAGATGAGATGTTAACTGCTCAAGGAACTGTGAGAATCCAGAGGGAGTTCTGGTTAATGCATATAGGCAGGATCTTGGATGGTGGGACACATATCTTCAGCTGAGAGGAACATCATTACTAGGCTCTGGTAATTAGCGTTGCGGAATAGCCAAGGATCGCCGCAAGTGCACAGAGAAAAAGTTTTGAAATGAGATAGATAGTGCAAAGCCACCAGCTCTGCTGTAATGAGATCTGCTCAGAGTGGAGGAGACATTTAAATAAAGGTCAGCCAGTGTCTGCACCAAGGCCCAGAGGTTTAAAAATAAATATGGAAGTGACACAGACTCAGAGTAAATAGCTCCATGGAACATATGAAATCAAATGAAATGGAAAGAGAAAAATATAATGCAGTTCCTCCCACGGGCAAAGGCCTCCTAGGGGTTGTGGGACCCCTTTCTTCAGTGGGCTGGAAGATGATCTGCTTGTCTCGCCTGCAGCCCTACCACTGAAGGCAGGATTGATTATGTGGTCATCCACTGCCCACCTTATTAAAATTTATTTTTCCGAGCACCGATCTGAAAAGTGGGAATGCTGACTTATTCACATATCATGCAAAGTTTTATACTCCTGATAAAGTGATACTCTGTGAATACAGATGTTGAGTGGCTTAAAATAGGATTGGTACGCATATATCCAGAGCTGTGGGGAGAATAGGAAGCAGGGATATGCAACTTAATTGTGGTTGTCTTATCTTTTAATGGTATTCCCGGATATGGTCAGATTGAAGTTGACACTCCTTTTCACTGTGTCTGGGTATCGAGGGTGGAAGGGTCAGTAAAAGTGGAGAAGTGAGCAAGTCATTTTTCTTCCCTGTCATAATGTATGTGGGACACTAGAATATGTATCATAACAGAGCTGAGCTGCTTGTGGTATTGCAGCTGGAAGTGAAAGCTCCCTTCCAGAGGCAGAGTTGCCTCAACGCCAGCACGGCTCGGCCCTCTCCCATATTGTATTTTTCATTCATACTTCTACTATGACTATGTGTCTGAGATATGCTAGCAGGGGCCACTGATCCATTTCTCTAAAGCATAATTTACATTCACATAAGCGTGTGATTTAATCAAGCCTACACTTGGGATCATCTGTAAGGGACACAGGACAGAGCTCCCCCGTGTGAGAGATGAAAGTCAGAAGGGAGTCAGTGTTTTCCCTGTGGGGCTGTAGCACAGTGGTGCACATGTTTTACTGGGGTTAACGGTTAGGCACAAAAAACAGGAATACCCCATGCCAAAAAGCTTTCAAGCTTTTGAAATAACAAAATTATTTTGTTCCAGGTGTATGTAAAAAGCACATTAAAACAGCCGTTCGTTAAATCTCTTACCAAAATACTAGCAAAATGGTTATTTTTTTTAAATGGGCAAAATAGCTTGATTTTTGTCATCCAGCACTCATTTTCAAATGGAGATTTAAAACCCTACCAGCACAAAACGCAGCTGCCATTAAGTCTTGTGTGTTTTAATATGCACAAAGGGTTTATAAGAATAAGCCTCTGCTGCTTCTAGGGTCCAAGAATGAATTAATTAAGCCACTAATGAGTGTATTTCTAGTACTATAGGTTTCTAACTGTGGCCTTTCTTTTGCTTACATGTGAATCATTCATGATGGCACAGCAGTATTTAAAGAAATTCAGAAGCACAGGGACAGATGGCAGGTTGAAGAGGAACATTAACATTCTACTAGCTTCAATGAACAGCAATCTCTGTCCCCTGACTCTTTCTACTTTTATGTGTTTTCGGACAGCTTTTGCACTTAAGCCATAGCCGCCCTCTTTGTTACCCCCACGCATTTGGAATACTGCCAGTAGGGGTATAAAATTGTAACATTCAGTGTCCAAGGGAGACAGTTTTCACCCCTTCTCTGTGGTTGGCCTCGTCTTCACCCTGACGTTAAGGTGGCTTTTAAACGGACCTTACTCTGCTATCAAAGTCTTGTCCCTCAAGGTATTTCGACTGCTTCCATTTTTTAGGACTTTTTCAAACTTGGAGGTGCTGAATAAAGACATGAATTCAAACAGGCTCATGTGGTAACATTATGGATTATATTGCTTTTTTAGTTTAAAGTTGCTAAAAATATGTCTGCTGAGGGCACTAAACCCTTCCCAAAATCTTCAACTCAGCTTTAAGCCCAAACCTGGTCCGATTAACGAAAATATGTGATAATATATGACACATGTGTCAATGAGTGTAATACGTTTCCAAATACATCATAACACAGTGGAGGATAAACTAAGGAATATGGTGTGGGAAGACTTAGATACAGGCTGTTTGAATCTGGAAACTCAACACGTTCTGCTGCTGTAATAATACGGATTTTGCTTAATTTCCCTAGAGGATTATAGTCCCTGCTGTCAGAGTCCAGGAAAGTCAGGCAAATGTGCTGGAATATAAACATCTGAATTGTGTTTCCTTGACATTTAGTTTTGTTCAACCAGCAGTTTAATCTCATGTATCACACGCTAAAGAGTGGATCTTGAGTCTGATTGCAGTGAAAATGGTGTCACAGAATGCATATCTGGTGCTCGGATGCTCTGTCCCAGGCTATTTTTAGCCTGTGTGTGTGTGTGTGTGTGTGTGTGTGTGTGTGTGTGTACGTGTGTGTGTGTGTGTGTACACGTATGCCACATGTGTATAAAGTGTGACAGTCATCACTGGGCTCCCTAACTCCGTTGACAGTGGTTTTCAGAGAGCCCACAGCTAAAGCCTAATGTGATTACTGTCTTTGTGAGAGAGCTGGATAGGAGGTTAAGGGGTAGATATGACTCTTTGTGTGTGTGTCTGTGTGCGCGCTTGCGTGTGATGTAGTGGGGGTACTATTGTTTGGAGCGTCATCGTCATATAGCTCTGTCATCACAGCGTGTCCTTTGAGCTGGGAAGGATCAGCTCACCACAGGCTTATGATGAAGTGACTACATTGTGTGCCTGCCTTTGTACTGTTGCTTCCACTGATAATGGCTCCTCTGTCTTCCCACAGCTGAAGAAGCCAAGGTGCTGGAAGAAGAAGAGGAGTCAAAGACAGGTCAGCCAAATACACACCTGGTCAAGTTTCAGCTTTTCAAATGGTCAGAGAAGAGATGTGGTTTAAAATAGCTTTTTTTTTTTTTTTAAAGCTTGACATCTTTTAGCTTGTATCAAAAATGTTTAAATATGTTTAAATACTTCAAATGTAATCATGCATGCATGCCTGGTACTGTCAGTACCAGGCAAGGTAACAAAAAAAGAAAGAATTAGTTCCGTATTAATTGGATTAGTCAACCCAGCCAAGCTGGTAAACAAGGCAATCAATTCTTTACAAATGCAACACTTTGGATATGTGGTTTGATCTAGAAGTGTATGTTTTCCTGACATATGGGTTTCTTTACTTACAGTGCAGGGCTTTCAAGTTGCAAAAATATTAAATAATGCAAAAATCCCCCACAGTTTAGTCTAGCTTCTTTAACACGAAGTGCAGGTGTCAGGTTTGTAGGGACTCAACAGCACAAGTAACTGAATGTTAAGTTTGTTTACTGAAGTGTGAGTGAGCGCTGATGAAGCATGAGTGCGTGTGAGAAACAAGACCAGCTCCAAGCATCAAATCCATTCAACACAGCAACCCGGTGGCATAACTCTTCCACTGTGTGTGTGTGTGTGTGTGTGTGTGTGTGTGTGTGTGTGTGTGTGTGTGTGTGTGTGTGTGTGTGTGTGTGTGTGTAAGTGTTTGAGGCAGGGAGAGGGAGACGGGCACACTAATTTAGTGATGCCAACAAGCTGTTTTACATTATACATACCCCCCAAAGCTACAGCTATAAAAGTAAAATTTATCTTGTCTGTAAATTTAATGGTAACAAGTTCCACAAGTTTCAAGTTTCTCAAAATGCCAACAATAGTGCTGCCGTGTCCTGCATTTAAATTATCCTTTTTATCAAGGCAAATTGATTTTGCAATTGAATCCTGGCTGAAATGTGTTGGGCATATTGTTGTCACTTGAAATAAGTTGCCTTGAATTTTATGATGTCTAGCAAAATAAATACACACTTCTAGCAGTCTCCACGCCACTATTTCTTTAAATGTATCCAATGGGCCAATAGCCTAAAGACGTTTACTTATTATTTAGAATTTTTTATGGAATAGGAGCTGGTCAGAGCTGTACCATCTACACACACACTAGCAGTTATTTTGGGTAGTACTAAGGCAGAGAAAGATGCATGCTAATATGATAATAGCATGCTTGCAATTGAAATGCTAATCAGCTTGCAAGCGGATGTGTCAAAAGAACAAAAAACATAAACTTCTTGCACTTGTTTAAATAAGGTGCTCTGAGGTATTCTTTTCCAGTAGAACATCATCTTACACTACCATTTACCAAATAAAAACAGTTACTGTTTACCACTATAGAATCACACACACTTTGCTTTCACAAGTCTAGAGAAAACATGCATTTGTGTGTTTTACGACTTTACCGCATTGCGTCATAAAGTAAAAGATTACAAATGTAAAACAGCTGTATAGAAACTTGTTTGGCTGTTGGCTCATTTTCATTGGTAATTATTTCCTGTTGTCATCAGTCACCCAATACAGGCTCATCAGTGTTGTTTCAAAGTGATTGCCAGTTTAGCTGATGATCTGACTGAAATGTTAGAGTTTTCAGTCAGAGTTTTTTGCCCTCAAATCTTCATATAGATTGGCCTCAGCACTACTGCTGGTAGCTATGTTGTTGGAACTGAAGCCAGCAGTAGTCATTTCTCTATTATTGTTTACAGTCCATCACAGGCGGTGCAGGCACTTCAGAGCACCCGTGTATTCTGAAACACATTCTTTAACTGCGAATACCTTTTACTGAAAATGTGAATAGTGTGTTCTTGCACAGCACTGATGCCAATTTACTAAAAATGTCACAATGTAGCTGTGTGGATTGTAGTGTGGAGGTGGAGGACTCAAATGCAGAACAAGGCAGAATAAGAAGGACAAGCTTTATCAAGGTTTATCAAAATTAGAAACATGACACAGAAAATCAAAACAAAACCAAAAACTGAAGAGCTGGGAGGTACCAGAAAACACGAGGGATAAACGGCAGGACAACGCACACTAATGCAGGAATTATTCTACAAGTTGGGTCGACACATACCATGAAGGCTGTGGTGTACCGATAAAAGGAGTTTCCAGATACATAAATTAGCACATAGATATCCAGCAGAAGCCTAAATTAAGCTTACGGGTTACACAGAAGGATTAAACAAATATGACATAGGATACAGGGAGGACTGAGTCCCTGTACTATAAAGCAAGTTCAACAAATTCAGGGTATCTTTACAATATCCAAATGTACTTATGCTAACATTTGCAGTCGGGGTAAGCGGTCACACGAAGGTAGCTATCAACTCAGTTGACTCGATAATTCAACTTAATTATTTTATTGCTGAGTGCTCTCTCTATGTTACTGTTTATTTCTAGCATGACATCTGCACATTAGAGCTTTGAAACTTTAAACGGGATACATTTAAACATTAAACATTACTAGCCCTAAGTAAGGAAATGTGGAAATCACTTTAATTTAAATACAGATCAAAATAAATGAATTTCAAACGGGGATTCTTGGCATGTGTCCTGTTTTCTAGTAGGTACAACTCCAGCAGTTTAAAAGAGATTTAGCAGCAGATTAATATCAAGTAGAACAGAATTTATACATTTTCTAAATTTTCAAATTTTATAAACAATTCCTGATATTCACGAATGATACTCATGAGGGAAATGCAAAAACCTTCTCACCCCGCAGAGGTCCAAGGGATCTTCCAGGAATGGTGACGCTATTTTCTTGAGAACTGATAGATCAGTAGGCGGTTACCATGGCAATATACCATGGTAACTAAAGGTCAGCATACTAGAATACCAATGAAAAAAGGATTCGAAACACTTATAAAACTTATAAAAAGATCAAATTAGAAATTCAAAACTTTAGACAATAGAAATTCTTATGAAAACTCAAATAGATTAACTAACAATGCAGGACAGTAAGCACCAATCAAAATCAGAAACAGTGACAAAAATTAGGCAATAAAAAAAAAGACTTGTGCATATTTGCAATGTAACACTGTCTGTGTCCACAGAATCTTTTCTTTCTTCTTTTTTTGCACTCACTGCTTTCTATACAAATCATGTAAAGTTCAGCACTGACAGCAGTGAAAATCCAGAGCGGTACAAGAGTCATTTTCTACTATTTCTAGAGACCACTGTGACATGGTTGTTGCTGCACTTTCTTTCTTTCCTCCTTGTATTGAGGATCTTCACTGTCTTAGTTTAGCATATTCGCATGTTATGTTAATATTTGCTCATTAGCAGTAAATGTAAAGTACCGTTGAAGTTAGAGTCTGAGAAGCGGGAAGAAGTAGTGGCACAAACACTGTAAAACTTCAGACTTGTTTACATGTCGTGTTAATTAGTAAACTTTCGAGATGTACCATCACATTGAACCAGAGCTGCAGGTTTCTTCAGTATTTATCCTTGCCTTTTCTAGTGTGCTAGTGAATGAAAATAAAATACTGTCATGTTTGCCTTTTTTCCCCTTGAATAGAGTGCTGTGATATTTTGCTTAGTATTAATATGACCTTCTGAGTTCAGAATTAATTTTGCCATTAGCAAGCAGAGCAAGTTTCTTCTGGCTGCCTAGCCTCAGTAACTACCCCTCACAGCCCTGAGCAGTTCTCCCTCAAGCGTTAATGTCATTAGAGTTATTCATTTGACACCTTCTTTATTCTGATTGAATTATTTAGCCTTTCTGTGAACACCCAAGTCTAATACCATGTGATTTTAATAAGCTGAGAGGTGAAGGAGAGTCTTTGAGTGAAGAGGGACAGTGGCTTTTATTCTCTACTGCCTCTCTCATGAATGTTTCAGAGATCTGTGCAGCCAGGAGCAGGGTCAGCCATCCCGCAACTAGCGAGACTTAATAGCTCAGCTTTAGCCAAAAGGCCTGAGTAAAGGATAGCAGAGTCGAGAGACTGTAGTATGCATGCATGTATTGCAGTGACAAGAGCACAACTTGAGGCCACCCTTGGTCTTACTGCTTCTCGTCATCGTCTGCACACCTGGTTGATCCAGGTGGACATAGTAGGCGGTGAGCTTGTGAAGTCAAGCTAATGGCTCTGTCTTCAGAGATAGCTCTCTAAGCAATCCAGACAGCCAGCTTTGTTTTGCCATCTGGCTCCAATTGCGCTGACAAAGGCAGAGGTTCTTGCATGAGACAAAGGAGCTGAAATGAGGCCCACTTTAATAAACCCAGGATGATGGGGAGCCACGTTTGTGTGTTATCTTAATGAGCTGTCCAAAGGAAAGCGCGCCTCCCCTTTCAAAGCCAGCCTGATTGGAACAATAACCAGCGATAACTAGAGACCTGGACTCATTCATTTGCAGTGGGATAGAATCCCTTTGTTGCCTTTACAGCAGAGGCAAATAATGTTTAACAAACAGTGAAGCTCAAATTCTGGATGTATTTCTAGGGGCTAAAGCCAGCAGCAACCTTTTCACACACAAACACACAGTCGGAAGCAAAGGAACACACCCGCAGCACACAGACAGAAGCAGTGGTTTACACCAGTGCCCATTCACATGCAGATACGTGCAGTGCATACAGTTCTAGCTGCCTTCATCCCTTACCTCCGCTCAGAAATGTGTTCAGTAATCTGAGCATGATGTGCTATTTAGAGAAGGCCGCAGTCATGCAAGTGCAACTCCTGTCAGAACCTGACTTCAGTTTGTGTGCACTACCCTGTCTCCATAAGCCTGGACTCCAAGGAGTCAGGCCTTAGCAACGAGGCCCTGAAAGAGAGTGCCAGTCAGTGACCCAGTTCTTTCATGGACAAAGAATCATTGGAAAATAACAATTTGACATACTCCTTTAAAAGGAAGCAGAATTTGAAAAAGGGTTTTATTGACCCCTTTTAACTGAGGCAAGGTTCTGTGAAGGTGTAAGGTTAGGGAATAGCAAGCCCTGTAAAGGTGATGACAGAGGGAAGTCCCACCATCTTTTCTCACTCACTCTTCTCTTAGCAACTTTGTGCCAAGACCACCACTGAAAGAAGAATGACAGTTACTGAACTCATGTTAAAGATTCAATCCCAGCACTTTGTCACCTTAGATATTGTGATCATTTGAAACAGCTGACTGACTAAAGGCTTCAAGATGGTGACTCCAAACAGAAACAAGGACAGCCACGCTTTATGGATTACCTTAACGTCTTGTCTATTGAGTAAGCAAGTAGTTTTTAATCAATCTTAATTTGCAATGTAAAAAATTAGATAACCCCAAGCAGTAATATTTTTTTGATTGGTTGTTTTTTGGGGCAGATAAAAATAAATAAATAATCAGGTGTTCTTATTTGTTTGATGGTAAATGGCCTGTATTTGTATAGCGCTTTTACTTGCCCCCCCTAGGGACCCCAAAGCGCTTTACACACCCATTCATCCACCCATTCACACACTGGTGGAGGCAAGCTACAGTTGTAGCCACAGCTGCCCTGGGGCAGACTGACAGAAGTGAGGCTGCCATATCGCGCCATCGGCCCTTCTGGCCAACACCAGCAGGCGGTAGGTGAAGTGTCTTGCCCAAGGACACAACGACCGAGACCGGCAACCTTCCAATTACAAGGCGAACTCCCAACTCTTGAGCCACGATCGCCCCATGCTATTCTGTTGAGCTGCTCTCTGTGATATTAACCGACCAGCAACACCAACAAGAGGTTTAGTGGAAGGCTAGTTGCAAGAAAAATTGATGTAAACACAAATAAATATTTTAGGTGTTTTCTGAGATATGGGCTTTTCAATGTTTTATGAAGAAGTAAAAGATCTGATGGGCCTCAGTAGTTTTGCCAGTGTGTGTATTGTGATACAATAATTGTAATGGTCTAAATCAAGAAGCCCTAACCAGAACTGCATATTGCGGTGGAGGTGGGGGGAGCTTTCAGAATTGACTTCTTGGACTACATGGTATTACAAGTCGAAGCCTTATTTAAAAGTTGCACACAGTTTCCTTATAATATAACCCACTTTGACAGACCTGCAGGCCGCTAGCATACCATTTCACATTGCTGCAGTTCAGATTGAGAAGGCCTTGGAAGGTAGCCTCAGGCAGCTCTGCTTGACATGCCCTCCCTTTTCATTGGCACCAGAATCTCCACCACTGAGCTCTCCCAACGGTCACACATTACTGAGTAAAGATATGTAAATAGAACATTCATGTTGCCTTCATTATTAGATGTGGGTCACTGAATGTCTTCAAGAGCGCTAATTAAAAGAGCTCCCTGCACACCACTGCTTAGTAGTTGCGCACAATTATACAAGTACTGCATTCATGTTCTTTGCTGTTTCAGCAACATACAGTAACCTACATGTTTACAGTTGTGTTTTCAGCAAGGGTAAACCCTGAGGCAGCTCTTCAGGGTTAAAGGCCAAGTAACACTGAATCGATGATAATGGAATTATAAACCTCACACCACATGAATCATGTAGTCCTCACATCACATATAATCTTCTAATTATATACAAATGGTTGCATTATTTCCTGTATGCTTTCTCATTGTTTTATATATTCAGTACACGTAAGTTGAAAAATCAGCATTTACAAAAGTGAATTGCAAGTTGTTTGAGTTTAGAAATTCATCAAGAATGTGTTTCACAACAAACAACTTCTGCAGTGTCTTAGAGGTTATCTGTTGGTCTGTAAGGAAAAGGCCACCTGAACATTGTCAGAAGAGTAAGAAAGAACAGGTCCTAAATCATTTGGAATAATGAGCGTTGTCACAGTTAATAAAAGCAGCCAAACTGCTCACTGTTGCGCATTACAAAAACAGATCCCTAGTTCCACGGCTTAGATAACTGTAACAGTACATGTAAGTAAGAGTTTATGTTTTGGGTTTTTTGTGAAAGAATAAGACTACTTTAGGAGTGACAGCAATCTTCTTCTTTTTTTCTGGGATGAATCCCCCTGTACAAGTGTCATTTACATCCTCCTGCCATACCCACCCACCTTATAACAATCCCTCTTCTGTCATGTAATCTGCGTTCTTCTGACAGCACAGCCAAGACCCAGTGGGAGAGTGCCTATCCATCTCACTACCCCAATCTGCCTCCCCTGTTTGGTTCCACATGAGCACTCAGCTGCTGTGACTAATTAAATAAAGCGCTGTGCCCTCTGCTTCCTGTTAGCCATGGCAAGGTTGGTGCACAAAGATGGAGCAGAGGGGTGCTACTGAAGAAGGGAACAGGATAACAACTACTAAGCCTATGATAATGCTTTGGTCTATAAGACAATGGACAAGAAAGTAACTAAAGTGACCACTGTACAGTTGTCATACAGTTGTTTCATATTTTGAGCAGAATTGTTAACTGTTTTCTTCTCTTACCTTCAGGAATGATATCGCTGAAAAGCTAAGGTCGAACGAATAAAGGTGAGTATATGTGTCTTTAAGTAGATCTGTTTTTTTTTATGTGTTGCTCAGTTGTCGCACTTGTTTTTTTCTCCTTATCACAATTGTCTGGTAGTCTTACTCAGTAGTAATGCTCTGGAGGATACGGGTAAGTGCAGCTGTAATGAGGCTAGGATGTATTAATTCAGCAGAAAGTCTGGAATATGACAAGTCTTGACATTTTGATTTTTGGAATCACAGGGTCACTGATTGATGTGATGAATCTATTTAATTTCATCTGCCATGCAGACATATTTCCTGGACTCCTTAAAACCACAGTGAAAGTCTTAAAAATGGTAAACAATTAAGCTGTGAGCTATGCAGGGTCTCTTCCTTTTTGATGGCATCTGAAACGTGTGCTCAGTGTCATCCTTATAAAGCATTTAAACTGCTAGCTACACCCTGAACATAGCTATAACAGACTGCACTGATTTTTTTTTTTAAATCAGAGCCTTAAGGTTAATAAGACCATTTTAAAATGTTGATGCTTTCTTTATAGATATTTGGATAATCTAGAATGTAATGTGTTTAGAAGAGTGCACCCAGTGTCGCAGGATAAAAGAAGCTTCTTTTCTTACAAACCCAAACTAACCACATCTACTTTAATCAGCATACAGTGGACACTTTGGTACCATCATGCTGGCTTTCTGGACATCCTTGTCACCATTAAAGATACACATGATTACTAGTCACTTTCTCTGTTTTTCAAGTGTTGGCACTTTGGCCGACACTTGTTGTCTTTTAAATGTGCTATACAAATAAAGCTGACTTGACTTGACTTGGGATTGGTTGATCTGACAACATTAGTGTATTTACAGAAAATGAAGAATGAGTAAAAAGGCACAGGATTCATGATATACTAAGTACAGCAGGGCTCGTGAGAATTTAGTCTTCACATTAGAAAATAGATTTCATCCATAATATGAAAATTAAAAGTCTAAAAATAAAGTGCAACAATTTATCCCAAGTAGCAATATAAAAGAAAACATTTATAGCATAGAATAATAGATAGTTGTCTTTCAATTTCTTAAATATTATGATATAAAAGAAATAAACTAGAAGTTTATTAAGTGATGCATAACCAAAGGCCACTATTTATGCAAGGAAGAGGAGAAAAGGCTTTCAGCACCATGGACAGCAACACTTTTACCCCCAAATGATTCAGATGGCTGAAGATCTGCATATCTTGGTATTGCTTTCTGAATGGGATTGCCTCCTTAATAGTGGTGATGTACCTGGCCAGTCTGAACTGTGGTCTCTTGTGAATTAGTGAATGACTCAGATATACCCCTCTGGAAAAGTCAAGAGTTGGTGAACATAAAAGCAGAGTAGTGAACTAAATTATTGAGGGGATTCTCCCTGGAGAGCGTGTGGAGAATTGTTACATAACTGTCAAGGGAATGTTGTGACCATACTGAGAGGAACCTCATCAGTACAGACGCATTATACAGAGTCACAAAGAAGTGGCCCAACAAGTAGACAGATAACTCACGGAGTTCTCTGTCTGTATGATATCCATATTGTCTGGAATGCAGGAAACTGCCTTTTTTTTTTTTGCTGCATTGTAGATACGTTCCCCTATGAGCACCTTCTACCTGGGCTGTCCTCCCTGTTTTAGCTGCCATTCTCCAACCCAAAAGATGCTCTCTGGGTATTTATACTTTTGGACTGAATCCATTCATGTTCTCTATCTAGCCTGAGGGACTTTGGCAGTTGTTTGTCATCTGGGTATTATCACAAGGGCATTGTTCTTGTATATCTTTTTCCTTAGTACTTGAATTGCAGTGTTTAAATTGCTGGGTAACTAGGCACTTCTCTATATGGCTATGTTAGCCTTCTCCCCCCGAACACAGCACATGGCCAGGAAAGCCCAGAACCTTAGAGCTATTTTGGGAAAGCTTCAGTACTGTATCCAACAAAGGACAGAAGTTGTTATGAGGAAAAAATATATTTTTGTCTTCAAAGCTTTCTTTTGTAAGTGAAAAGATATATTTTCCCCATTGGTTTGACATAGATCTTTTGATATTAGGTGCTGATGTGTTGGGAGACATTTTAGAAGGTAGTCCATTCATTTTGATTTGACAAATACTGAAGTATTTTGTCACTGAGGTGCTGGAGAGATAAGAGTCTGTCTTTTGCCAGAAAATGAAACACAGCTTGTTTTATTTAAAATTTCTGATACTTTTGCTGTTGTTTTTTCAGAGTATTCCACAGTAAGTTTGCCGTTATCTACTATTCAAGTTCTAATGCATTTAATTGTTATCCAGGTCTGTATGTGTGTACAGATTTGCATACATACAGACCTGTAGGTCTCTGTACAGATACAGTATGTACATGGACCTCGAGCAGTTATATTAGCAATAAAGAGATCAGTATGAAAGGTTAACAACTCTGTCCTGAATTAAGTGTATATAATTGTTCAGTACAGACACACTGAAGTATGGGGTGAAAAACCAGCAGGCGTAGGGATAGGATGCAATGTAATTTAAATATGCGGATAATGGCTAATTTTCAAACCATCTCCACAAGATGACATTCACAGTGTTGTACTCTGTTGTACTCATAAAAGTGTGACAAACAGTTGGCGGGATGTTTTCTAAGCTATCCCACCATCTGACAAGCCGTTCCAGTGGAGTTTGTTGGCTCGTTTACTTACTACCATCACACATTAGCAAAGTATAGATCACAATGTTCTTCGCTGGGCCTCTAGCTCGTACTTTAATAACCAGCAGTTTGGTGTCGATTGTGTGAATACTTTTTATTATAAAGCCGGACAGTTACAGCTTGTTTTTATTATACCCTGATTGGTCATTGCCATAAAGCAGCAGCACCATGCAGAGTGAGTAGAAGATGATGGAGGGTGCAGAAAGTAATTTCCTGTAACTAGCCAAAATAAAGTCTGGCCAGAAGGAGTCAAAGAGAGGACATTTGTCATTACTGTAGCATCTACTGACTTTCATCAAGACTGTTATTGCAAGGTAATATCCTGCAAACCTCTAGACCTCCCCACTGCTGAATCATCCTGGATCAATTATTCTAATATTTGTGTGGCAGCTTTGCTATCGATTAATGCATTTATGCAGAGTGCAGCATATTCTATTTAATAAAGCGAGGCTCTGGATTTAATTAAGTCGTTTTCGAGTCAGGGGGCACTTTGTTTTCATAAACCTTTGCCTTACATGTGTTCATTTGTGACTTTTATTTATCAACTCAAACTTTTATTGTTTTATTTCTAGCAGCAATACACACAGACTGTAGAGATAATTACTATCTGTAGAACACTCAATATTTTGTAGATTGTAAACACTGTAAATATAAGGTGCTGATCTATATGGTAACTTATTGGTCCTTGAAAATTTCTGTTAATAAAAGTTCAATTCTATATGTGGGATATTTTCAGCATTGAAAGGTGTCAGATACAATTGATGGGGAACAACAGTTCTTTCTTTAAAGTGAGATTTAAAAGAGAGGTTTTTTTCATTTATTCCCTCAACAAGGAGCTCCTTAAAGTTATTAAACATTTAACAAAATCTCCTTCTTGTCCACAGAACACCGTGAGTCCAGTTTTTCATAATTGTCATTTTAGTTTAAAATCTCCCTTTTGTATTTCTGCCTATGGAAGGATATTCACTGAATAATGATGCTCCCAGCAAAGCTTCGAGGAAAAAGTTGGACATCGATGCATTGTTCTTAGAGAGCTGGAGTTATTGTATCACATCGTACAATGGACTCGTCTGACATAAAACAGCGAATATCTTAGAAGTAACATTATCTAGAGAAACCTTAGAGCTTCCCAGGTGAAATTCTGCATTTCATTGCTTGCTCTCTCTGTTCGTAATTTGAAATGATATTTAAAGTCTTTTATTCTTTGTGCATGTTAAGGGGGGATGAGCACTGGTACTGCGCAGAACCTTGGCCTAGCCAGAGATAGCTGCAAATGAGATGAGAATAAATATTCAAAGGGAGACATGAAGGGAATAAAGAAAACTCAGTGAAATAAGGAGTAGCACGGATGATCCCGGTCATCTACCTGAGGACTTTCGATGAATTCCAATGAGAGTGCAGATTACATTTTTTAAAGATAGGCCCTATAGGTGCAATTAGTGCTACATAATGGCCCTTTTGCAGCTCCTTCAGCAGAGTTGTGAAATATTGATTTAATTCACCCCTATATATTCACTTAAACTCTGCACTGTCATGCGAATAATACATCTCATTGTTGTATTTCTATGCTGTAGTAGCTCCGGCTTGGCTCTATCATGGATTTTTAACTACATACTGTGCTGCAAATAGGGAGTTCTTTTTCAAAGATATGAAAAGATGAAAAGGGGGGAGATGTGGTGAAATTTGAAAACAGAAAACTAGCCTGAGTGTATTTTAAAAGCTAGCTGCAGCCAGGTGTACTCTAGAAGATGGGATGTGAGTTCTCTGATGTTGTGTTTTTTTGGAGCAAGGAGTAGTAAAGGGCAAGGGGAGCCAGAGAGGAGGTTCTTGAATTCCGTGTTGTACGTGGCAGGTGAAGCCCTGCAGACACTGATCATGTCAGACAGGACACTTACATTGGACTCACTCCAGGGAGGTGTGGGGTATCTTGAAGTAGAGTTTGACTCACTATTCCAGTATCTCTGATCTCTGCATTATTTATGCTTTTGTCTCAGCCATTTATCAGCATTTTTATACCTCGCAGCCTCATTCTACAGTACATCTCCTGTGATGGAGTAGGTTGCAGCGATGATAGCCTCTGAGGGAAGCCAATAACTGAATATAGTAGCTCATATTGATATCAGAAAACTGTGGAATGGACAAGTGTGCTGCGTAGCAATCTCTGCATGCTGTTGGAAACCTTGGCAAACATCCATCCACATCAAAATAGTGCTGTGAAAAATAAAATAAAAATAAAAGACAAGAAGGAAAATGCTGTGCTGGCTTCGCTCTCTTACCTTTATATTAATTTTTAGGAGATGAAACTGGTAATATGTGAGCTATGGTAGGAGTTGCACAGCAACTGAATCACTGATCAATGACAGCTAATGAACACGGCAGGAGTTCTGCTCTGTTTGCCACTCGACAGAGAGCTGCCTTCTCCAGAGAGTTACTTCTCTACTGTTTTTGCCAGGAAAGCACAGGAGCCTTCATTGAAAGCAACTGCCTCTGGGCTCAATTAACTACCATAGATTACTCATAATGCAGATGAAAGACTGCATACGACAGCGTGTTGATGTTGGAAAAACGTGCGAACACAAAGTGGATGCATTCGTGGATACAGACCAAATGGACACTGATTGTGAGATATGGGATCAATGCATAGATTATAAAAAAGCCTCCACACAAATAGCAGCAACAATAACAACAAAGTTATTATGCTGATAATGATAATAGACACTGTTGTGTGCACACGTTTGTATCTTGTGAGATTATTTTATTAGGCTCTGTGCAACACGGTAAGGACAGAATGACTAAAACTCAATTATAATAAGCTATAGCATCGGTTAATATTCCTCAACTGTCTTTTCACATTGAAAATGTTCAGTTCATATCAAGCAACACTGGCTGGCACCTACTTTTTATACATAAATTACTCATCACTTGTAAAAACTGGTATTTTTAACTGGATCCCAGCGTATTGTTTATGATGCTGCTGGTTATCAAAGTGAATATGCTAAGCGCTAGAGAATTTACAGATGGCATAAACCTAAACACTGAACAAACCCCCCACTGTGAAGGGAATATGTTAACCATATTGCTCGGAGAGATGGCGTGATGACTTTCATGGATAGCTTTCAGAAGTGTGCACATTATTGTGAAACTACAGGAGAAATCGCATGATTAGACAGCGGAAGCTTAAACATGCACGTCCCGGCAGGCTAACTGCTTCAGTAATGCAGAAGAGTAGTTAATGAGATAAGAAGGACCATGATCAAATGCGAAGAGCAAGCTATTCAGAATCAAGTGCACAGAAGAGATGTTGTTGAAATGCACTTGTTAACACGGTTGTAAGAATGTTCTAGATTTTCTTTTCTTCTAATGGAACCATTAATTCTTTTACTATCGCATCCAGCATAGTAGTGCATGAGTAAATATTCAATCTGTCAGTCAGTTAGAAGTGATCATTTTGCTCTTATCCTCAGAAATGACCTGTGTGTTCAGACCATTGTTTATCACGTACAGGCTTTTTTATTGCTTGTTTTTTTAAGCAATTGCCCGATTACCCGTGTCATTTCCATCCTTCCACTTAACAGTCTGTGACACAGCCAGCAAAACAGTGCAGGAACGCACTGGCGTATAAGTAATTGTGCATCAGGCAGCAATGGATTGTTGCTATAAAATGAGTACCAAACTATTTTTACACATCACAAAACACTTTTATTCTACGTTAATAAAAGTCATTTAAAGAGCCAAAAAGATACCCGGAAACCTACTGAAATGGGAAATATGAATCTTCCATAAAAACATTTGGAATTGACCTTTATGCACAACTGTAATGGACTAAAGTGTGCAATGAAATGGAGCTGAATTGACGTAAACATGTCACAGCCCTTTAGCTGTCTCTCAGCTCACCTCAGTTCAGCTTGTAAGGTGACAGTCACCTTCATGCTGCATCAGGGAACAAATGAATCACAACACAGGTAAGAGACTCTTGGCATGTCATCCTGTATGACACTGAATACTCCTCAACGTTAACATACTGAGAATACAAGTGGTTAGGGTAAATGATCGACTTGCCTGTTGAGGTAGCCAGCGTCCCAGTGTGCGCCCAGAATAAACTAGGGCAGTTTCTTTACCCCTTTTTGTACCTTTCTCCTGGTACTGAGTCACCTCACCTTTGGGGCTTACCACAGGAGTCTCTTCAAATGATCCTTTAGACTGAAGTGAAGAATCAAGATTAATGCACTTCCACGTCTTGCCCAGGCTCTGGGGGGAAAAGTCTTATAATTAACACCAGGGGGGCTGCAGACTGCTTTTGGAAAGAGGTTAAGGGTGGGGTACTGCGACCATAGGAAAAAGAGCTGATAAAGGTGTAAGATTTTTAGAGTGTGATATATGCTGCTGCTTTGGAACAACAGTGTGGTAACAGAATGACCTGTCAGACACCTCACTCTGGCTTATTGTTATTGGGATAAAGTGGAAAAGCCCATAGCAAGAGCTGCTGCATTACTCCATCATTCATAGTGATCATTGTTATATGTTCTGATCTATTGAATTATCTCTGCACGGGGCCAGGGCCCCCCTCCCCCTTAGATCCCAGCACAGGCCTGTGCCCACAACTCTTTTTAACAGTTTCCAGTTAAGTAACTGTCTGCGCCGATTTCCAGAGAATATGACACGTATGTAATCCTTTATCACTTATTGTTTTCTTGACAAGAACCAGAGGAGAAGATTGATAGCATTCTTCCATCTGTAAGTATGAAGCTATGGCCAGCTTGCTTCCCAGTTCTTCTAGAGCTCACTTTAGAGCACTTATATTTAAAGTATGGGTTTTGTGCAGGTCTACCAAAGACAACATTAAGGTGTTAATAGATGCTAGTAGGCAGATTTTGTTACTGCCACTCTTTCTTTCCGACCCTTTTTCTTATTTTCTTGTCCTATAAGGTGCTCTAATGCGGGACTTACAGTATTTAGTAATTATTTTTAACTTAAGAATAGAAATTTTTAATGTTAATGGTACTTCTTTTTAGTTCAGACAGGGCCACACTCATAAGCCCAACCATGTAGCTTGCTTCATACGTCCTTTATTCCTGCTGCTCTGTGCTCACCTCATCACACTACATTGCCCAGATGCACTGAAATTCATCTCCTTCCTCCTCATTGTACATATTGTATTTCTTTCATTCAAATGGTTTAAATCTCAGTCTCTGGGATGTGATCTCAGGGACAGTCAATGACAACGTATGTCATTCTAAAATAAATGGTGAAATCTGACTTAAGAGTTCTGCCTCAAGTAATGTGTATGTCACGAACTCTACAGCTTATTTTTAAAAGAAGGTGCTGCAAAAAAAAAAAAGAGAGAGGTAATAAAACACTTAACTTTTTTTAGTACCTTATTTAGAGTCACATTCCTCATACTTTACTCGAAGGCAGTGCATTTACATGCATGGTTAGGCCTAATAATAACAGCCTTTTGTGGGTCTTCCCACACTGATGATAGTAACTGCTATTTAAATATATTTCACAGCATACAGTTTTTGTCCTGCCGTAACCCTGGCATCATCTTTACATTATAAGCTTCTAGGGTATCTACTTAAAAATAAATATAAATGTACTTTTAAAGGCAGAGATGTCTAACCTATCATAATTATTCATTCTTGTGCAAAGAAAGCGTCATGATGTGTTTATCATCCGGTAACATCTTTTAAGTATCACCAAGGTTTAGCTGCTTCCTCATTATTCTAAATTCGTCTCCAAGGTTATTCTCAGTGGTTTTCTTCCACAGCACTATGCCTGATCTTTGTCTTTGATTGATATTCCGATTGTTCTTGTGTTGCTTGTTATTAACTTGAAGTTTCATGTTATTCTTTTAGGGAGAAGTTACCAATGACAAAAATGAAATGGAGCTTATTTTACTGTAAATGAGGAATGAAATGGGCACAGTGTGGATTTAATCAATCATTAGATTGAACCCCCTCTGCAGCTGTATCATTCAAGTGAATATCTTCCTGTAGCCCCAGTAAATCTGTGGTTCCTTGTGTCTCAGGGTTTGGGTTGCAGGAGTGGTTTTGCCTTGCCAGGGCCCCTCTGGATTCTCAGACAGAAGCTGTTAATTAAACATTTAAAGTGGATCTTACTTTTTGATTACCGGTGGACAGCTTGTTATTTTGCAAGATTCTACATTACTGTGGTGTAGCTGTATATTCACTGAACAAAGGGTGCTTTTATTTCACCTCTGGGCTCAAAAGCTTTGATGACTTTGAAGAACACATCTTCAGAGAATGTGTATGTCTGACTCTAAGGGCAGATTTGAATCAGTTGAAAAATCTGTTGTTCATTTGGTTGATGGATATGTTAGGAAGTCAGATTACACTCTGACAGGGAGCAAATGAAATGGATCTTCTTGTGGCAAGCTTTACAATTTGCAAAGATTCCAATCATTCATAATGACAGTCTCTACAACTGTATCAGTTGTTGCTCTGACATTTTGGAGCTGTTAGCAATACCCTTAGGGCTTTCATTTAGGATTTATCCACATCACACCAGCTGTCATGTGTAAAATATAATAAAAGGATGATAATAACCATTAATTAGGAGGTAGGAGCAGCTTGCTAACAGGACTATTTTTGTACTTCCTGTGATGAAATTTATAGTGAGGGCTTCAAACACCACAATACATCTGCTTATTGAGTGCACAGAGTCAAAGCTTTTCAAGTTATATTCTATCTGAAACAAAAGTAGATTCATGACGGGTTTAGACAGCCAAAGTCTTAGTGGTACAGAGAGCACACAAGTCAGATTATTAGACCCTCTCAGAGTACATTCATCTTAGCAGGAAACATAAATGAAAATATCTGTCTTCAATATGTTTATTTAGGAGTCCAGCAGATGTGACTATTGCATCTAAAAACTGAACCTCTAAGTGTGTAGGCAACTATACTGCCTTTAAAAGCTTCAAGTAGAAGAGCGTCATGTGTGACATAATTAAATTCCTCCCAAGTTAATTCATACTGTTTAATGATGCAGGGAGAGCAGTTTCTTTCGCTGCGCTAGCAGTGGGATGGTCCACGGGGGCCACCAGTAAGGGGAAGTTCAGGAAGACACAGAGAGGAGGATAGAGAGAGACTTGTAGGTTGTAACAGTGTTGAAAAGACTAATTCTTACTGGTGTAACTGTTTATTTAATAATGTGAAATCCACTTGGGTTCTTTTGACTCTTTCTTTGCAATTTTTAAATTATTACTGCCACTAATAATAACAATGACAATAGTGCTTTGAAAATTGTTATTTACTTGGTGTGAAGCTGACTCATCACTCTTTGCATTAGTTATTTCGTTTCTGTGTTCTGCTGTGATCGTCACCTTTTCCACACTGAGTGGGCTGATGCCGATTTTCTTTTTGTGCCTTTTTTCAGGAGTCAGGACCAGATGGGGGGGGAGGAGATGAGTCTGGCGGGTGATCCCACTCCACCTATCCATCAACCTGGAGACTATTTCCAGCATCCCCTACAGAATGTCAAAGCCTCGCTGAGCAGAAGACGAGTCCATCATCTTCTTTCGAAGACTTTCCCTCGAGTTTCCATCAAAACACATAAACACATCATGTGCCATTATTTTCTATTGCCCGTCCTCCCTTTCTGTCGACGGAGGGCCACGCGAGTGAGTGAATGCAGTTGAGTGGGTTGTGTTCTATGCAAAAGAGAAGCTCTATTTGAGAACTACAGGATGTGACAGGATCCTTTCTCTGTCGCTGAGATCACTCTGTATGGGTAGTGATGGGGCATGTGCCAGAGATCTCCTGTCTAATAGGAAGTGAGACACTTAAAGAGATGACCCTGCCTCAGTTGCTATCACTGTCTCTTGGCCAGGGAGAGAACTTGGCTCTCCCATTACTCCTGCACTTGCTAATTAGCGTCTGTCACTGGAGTAACTTGTACCTGTCAGTGTGTGCCGCTCTCCTATGTTCAGTAAGTTGAGGGAATTGAAATTGAATGCCAGCTAAGCTCCAACAAACTGCAAATGGTGCATGGGATACACCCTGATTTCCTCACTGACCTGACTGCCTTGTATGTAAGAATTTTTTTATTTTTTTTTAATGAAGTCAGACTATCACAGCTAGCTTCTACAGCTGGTGTTGAAAGATTTATCTCGCCCAGGCCAGGGGTTGTGCAGGTTGTTTTATTGCAGTACTTAAGTAGATTCCTATGCAGTACAGGTATGTCCATGTATGAATGTCAAAGCCATTTGTGTTTGATAACCGAATGCCTATTTACATTAAAGAGACAAGGTGAAACTGGCTGGTCATTGGTAATTATTGGTCCAGTTCCCAGGGCCACTGTGTGTTCGTTCAGGCAGAGCAAGGTCGAGAAGAGAAGACATTTCTTCTCTTCACTCACAGGATTAGCCACGCAGTTCAAATTTGTCCTTCCACTTTTCTATTAGTTGATATGTCTGCCGACTACCCTATTCTACATAATGAGTAAAACATGAATTATGGTCAAAGTAACACAAATATTTCATTTACATGCAGATCAACACTGACATGTTGAATTGTTCCCAGTTAGACGCAGTCCTATTTTGGGCCTAATCCCTCTCTGTTTGCAGATGCTCAGTCATCCCAAACATTTTACTTGTTTTGAATAATGGATTTTCTCTGTGATTGTTTGTTCCTGTCATATATAAAATAGCTACCTTGTATCAAGTCTGACTTGTAGAAGTGTTGCAGAAATACCTTCCCAGCACACCTAACCATACTGATACCCATACGGCATTCACAGGAACATGCGCGCACACACTGTGTCCTTTGCTTAAGCTGGCTGAGACTGTTGACCAAACCCCAGGTTGTGCCCAAATGCGCAGATCTCTCTGTACAGTAGCCCTTGACCTTGCTGTGTGTCCTTATAGCCCAGACACCCGCCTGAAATTAAATTACAGATTAGTGGCTCCAGGCCCAAAGAGGGGTTTATTTGGTTGGCCCTTCAGTGAAGCGCTCATTTTCTCATTCACAAACTGGAAAAGATGTTGTGGGATTTAAGGGAGAAAATTCCAGTCTTGAAGATATTTTCTTTCTTGTGACAGCGAGTGCTGCAGCCAGTGGTCACATAAAATTGAATTGTCTGCAAAGATTTCTAAATCTTACATTATAGGAGGAAGTGACAGAGGCTCAGCTGAACTCTGATGAAGCGTCGTCTCAGTAGGTCATAGTTACTTTTTGACCGTCCTGAATAGGATTTAAAAAAAAAAATATATATATATATTTTTTAGGGAAAACAAGAAAGGCAAATGTTACGCTAATTAAAAATTATATTCACTTCCAACTGCATTCACATACAGTTTGTTTGAAGGCAGAAAAAGAAAGTGTGTTAATTATTTTAATTAATTAATGTATTTATTTTATTAGAAAACTGCCTCATCTGGCTAAATTAGATGACCAATGCTCTATATTAGCTTTACTTACACAAAACTGATTTTTGTCCCCATCTTCTAGTACTTCTAGTACTGTTGCAGTAGTGCTAATACTTATTACAAAAAGATGATAAACCAATGATGCATCACATCAAAATTTTGACTAGTTTGAACTCTTTTTCAATCTAAAGCCAAACTGTGAGACCTAAATCTCTTCTGGTGCATAGACTCATGAATATGACCAATAATAATAATATGGAACCTTTGTATAGTAAGTAGCATCTGTGATTTCAAGCAAAGCATCCCTGCTCGTGCCAGCTTCTCATTTGGCAGTGCAGTCCAGTTGGCATACTCAGTCATTTTAAAATTCTTTGTACTTGTTTTTTTCCTTTGAAATATAATCTTTTTTTTTAAGAGTTGAACGCTCCCTTTCATCTGTGGTGATGACTACATGTTACAGTTACCATGCTTGGAATACTTCAGAGGTGACACGAGTGTTTATGAAGTCACTCAAACACGAAATGAGGCACACTGATTTAGACGAATTCTGAATTGGGACAAATTCAGCATACTTTTAGATGACCTAACAGTTGCAGGTATTCTACGTTTCTACTTTGTCAATCTGCAAAGGCGTAGGAGAAACAGCTGAAGTTCTAGTACATAAGGTTTAAATAGTTGTGACACAGGCACACTTCATACCTTGTATATACTTATATGTTGGCTGTTTGTCAAGTCAAAAACAAAAAGAAAACTTCACAATGAAAATCCAGTGAAAAATGTATAAATGTTGCTGTCAGTGCAGACAAGATGAAACCGTAACTTATTTAAAATAGTATCTATTTTTCAAAAAGCTCTCCCTCTTTTACTTTCCAGAGCACAGCGTGCCTCAGATTGTGGTCCAACCCCACAATATATTTATGTAAGCACTTCTGCTACTCAGCATTTAACTTAATTTGAACATGAGGTTCTAGGAAAGTAGTAATTTAAATGGGGACAGCTGTGCTCTTTAAATTTTAGTACATGGTAAATGCTCTTTTGGAAATGTACTTTCTATCCCTTTTGTTTAACAGATTCTTCTGCGTAAGCATCCTTTCATTACAACATGAATAATTTCTGTCACATCTATTAAAAGTAATGAGTCTAATAGGAAGAGGCAAATGGCAAATTCACCCTTTCATAGTTACTGGTGATTTGTATTCTGTTTGTGATGAAACACCTGAGGCCAGTGACTCCCAGTCCAAGTACTCTGGATCTAGAGTTTGGCTGATTTCAGTCTAATCATGAACTGATTCACACCAGGGACTGCAAGTGACTGCAATTAAGTTGGCTGTAGTAAAGAAAACCAGCTCTGCAACCAGGATTGAAGACTGCTGTTTAATTGGTTTATTCATGGAACCATGGGACAGGCCACTTCATCACAAGTTATCAAGATGCATGTAAATAATTTGTGCTCTAGCCATCGGTCAGCTACCCAGAATTTAAGCATAGCGTGTAAACGCCTACTAAGAATTCAGCTCACTGCGAGCGTCCTTGCATCATTTTTACGATCTGCTTGGTTTGTTCACCACTTAAGAAGAAAACACTGCCAGCATTTTACACTGTGTTTTATTTCTCCTGAGGAGGTTCAGCAGTGCATTTTGTATGCAGAGGTTGGAGCAAAACATTAAACAGGCAACTGCTGTGGTGTTTTACCAATATGCACTCTTGTAAGCTAAGACCAGCACTTCAGGAACAAAGCTGCTAATGGCTGTGATGTTTGATGAATTTTTGAGATGCCATTCAAACCATCGGCCTCCATCAAAATCCACAAAAGCAGGCTTAGTATTGTGTCAACTTCTATTAAAAGAGGCTTTGTGTTTATGTTAAATAGTAATCGAAATCCAATACATTGCACAACCAGACCAGACCTAGAAAGTACTTGAAGTTAACCTGAGCATAATGCATAATATATAGTGTGTAGTGTAAGTGTAATGTTCTGTCAAAAGGCTCAACATGTTACTGCAGCTTTAAAAACTGCTACAACAGATAGGTTATTTAATTAATAACAACAATGGATTTTAGAGAATTTGAATGTAAAATACTGACATTTTTATTATATAAGTCAGGATGCTGTGTACACAAACCCAGCTGAACCATCTTGTTAGATATTTGTTAAAAAACAAACTCTTCAGGTCATAGTTTGTGTTGTGGATTTTCAAGGATGCATACCCAGCTGCGTCCTCAAGGACAAAAGAGTTTTGAGTTGAGGTTTTGAGGTTAGATCAAAATTCCTTGAATGGATCATTATGTGAAAGTGGAAGAGGAAACACGCAAACAAAATAAATTACTTGAAAGTAGCTGAATAACACTTCTCTGTGAATGACAAGCAACCTTACTGGGCATGAAATGCCAGTGCAAGGATTTAATGGAGTCAGAAAATCAAGGTTTTCTATTGGGGGGGGGGCAGAAAAGCCAAGCTACAATGAAGGAGAACAAAAAGAAGCTTGGGTTGTTAGAAGTAAAGCCGTATTCCGAATTTTTCAAGAATACCAGCTGTGAATATGTACTGTAAAATCTTTGAAGGGATTTTTACACAGCTTTTCATAGTTTTCGTAGCTTTACTGTTCAAAATATGACTAATATTTACAGAAAGGAATCGAATCAGGGATTTATACAGCACTTATTGTGTTCTTTGTACCAGGGATCTGTGGTAAGATTGAAATGAGCCTGAAGGCAAAGCTCTTGATTTAACTTGGATAGAAAATAAATTTGAAGATTCAAGACCAAAAGAAAGAAAAGGTATAAGGGGGGATAGGCTGAGGATATCGGATTTGAGTTGCACCACTGGGCTTTTGTTTTAAAATGAGCCAATTGAGGCCTCCAGTCAGTGGCCTCTACTGAATTCTTCCCTGTGGAGTCATCCTGAGGATATCCAGCTGGGAGGAAACCCACCTGGGCAGACAAAGAGCATGTTAACCTGGGATGGTCTTTGGATCTCCCTAGGTTCTGGGGTACGTAGCTGAGGATAAACACCACGTAACTACTAGAAGTAGATAATCAGTAAAAATGGATGAATCACTGGAGCCACACACTCAAGTCTTTGTGTTATCCTCTGTTGTCAGAATTGTGTTATTGGCTGCATATGTACACTGCTCAAAAATAAATAAGGGAATACTTTTGGCATTAATAAAATTAACAACATGTGCACTAGAGGGGCAACAATTAGAAAACCCCCAAAATAGAAAAGGTTTTGCAGGTGAAGGCCACTGGCAGTTTTTCCCTACATATTTTCTCTGACTGACCTCCATTAATATGTGCTGGTGCCAGAAGGTTTGCTGTGTCTCCCAGCACAGGCTAAAGATCATGGAGAAGATTCCAAAAGACTGGCAGTTACTCTTGGAGAGCTGGATAGCTGGCCATAAAAGGTCCCAAACCGTCAGTAGGACTGGTATCTGCTTCTTTGTGCGAGGAGGAACAGGACGAGCACGGCAAGGATCCTACAAATGGTCTGGTATGAATATGAATGTCACTGGTATGAATATTTCTGACCAAATAATCAGAAACCTCATTAGGGTGGCCTCATTAGGGCCAGTTGCCCAACACTGTGGAGCCCAACTGGCTTTTGACATAGAATACCAGAATTGGCAGGTCCACCACTGGAGACCTGTGCTTTTCAAAGATGAGAGCAGGTTCACCCTGAGCCTTTGCATGACCAGGTTAGTGGTGGATCAGCGATGACGTGGGAGGCATACCCAAACCATCGCTGATTCACATGCAAAGACATCTACAAGCTAGCCAATTCAATCCTGACTTTCATTAGGTATCAGGATGAAATCACTGGACCCACTGTCAGACACTATACTGGAGCAGTGGGTTCTGGGTCCCCTGATGCACAATATGCAGGCAGTTCCTAGAGCAGGGGTCCCCAACTCCAGGCCTTGAGAGCCGGTGTCCTGCAATTTTTAGATCTCACCCTGGGTCCACACACCTGAATCAAATGATTAGTTCATTACCAGGCCTCTGGAGAACTGCAAGACATGTTAAGGAGGTAATTTAGCCATTTGAATCAGCTGTGTTGGATTAAGGACACATCTAAAAACTGCAGGACACCAGCCCTCAAGGCCTGGAGTTGGGGACCCCTGTCCTAGAGGATGAAGGAAGTGATCTTGTTGACTGGTCCCCAGACTTGCCTGACCTGAATCCAGTACAACACCTCTAAGACATTATGTTCATCTGACACCATCAGGTTGCACCTGAGACTGTGCGGGAGCTCAGTCATGCCCTGTTCCAGATGTGGGAGGAGATCCCCAAGACACTATCCATCGTCTCATTAGGAGCATGCTCCAGTGCTGTCAAGCACGCACGCAAGCAAGTGGGTGTTATAGAAACTGAGCACTATTTTGCCTATCCTGACATATCTTTTTTTTTCACTTGGATTTTACAGTTGCTTTTGAATTCGGCCCTGTGTAGGTTGGTCATTTTCATTTCCATGGTTCCTAAAACAAACAAAAGCGTTTTTTGAATTTGAATTTTGAATTGAACATTACCCAGTCCATGTCAATATATATCAAGTATGGTCCCCCACCCGCACTGACATCTCAAAGTGTTTAAAGCATTTCATTTATTTATTTATTTATTTATTTATTTTGTGTCCCGTTTGGATCTTTAGCCATCAGAATTGTTGTCTTAAGGCCAAGAAAGATGCCAAGCGGATTTATTTTACCATTTATTTATTTTGAGCAGTGTATTTTTCCCTGCTGTGATGTAGTGTATGTTAATCTTTTGCTCAGTTATTTCCATAACATGGCTCTTGACAAGTTCATTGTCTTTATCAATGACATGACAGATATTTTTGTAAGGAGTTTTGCAGTATCAAACATGAGATTGCTTTGAACAAGCAAACATACAAAGCTGCAAAAGTGACATCAAAGAACATTTTTGTGATTTTTTTATTTTTATTTTCCACGTAATCAGCAACAGTGAAAAGTCTAATACCTGACATGATGGTGAGTTTTGATGTTTTTGCTCTTCCAAGAAGCATTGTGTGCCCCATTTTCTGCATGCAATTAATAGTATTTGACTGAACCTCTACTTCCCTGAAACACACTTTCACATCCAAGTTATTTTTTGTTGAGGTAAATACTTAGACAGGTGCAAACTGCACCTGACCATATTTCATGTTTGGTACTTGTTTGTTTGAAATCTTGGCCACTGAATCTGGAAGCGAGCCAACCTTTGGATCCTCCAAAACAGAATGAAATGGCTAAATCCCCGCTGCTAACTGAACTCGACATGCCAGTTCATCAAAATGCTGTCATTTGCCAAACGAATGTGTGAGTCAGGGAAACATGCCGTCTACACCAACATGAATGTGCCTTTTTTCCCCACTCACAAGCTGCTGATCAGTGAAAATGTACTGTGGTTTAAGCAATGCAGCCTGGGTCTCTGAAGCAACCAATAAAAAGAAAAGGTGAGTTTTGTTATTGTTTGTTTGTTTTATTTTGGTTTTCAGTCCTTTATACATTACATAATACACTACACATTAAAAATATGCTAATAATCTGTTAGTAAAGACAGATTATTAGCATTAATATTATTATTATACAGTGACCACAGAGAGATAGAACATACATTTTATACATAATCACAAAACAACAGACATTTTACCGACTGTGACACCTTTCTATACCTTTCTAGTACTCGGGTGGATTCCCTTTTTGTTCAAAACTACCTCAATTCTTTGTGGCATAGATTCAACAAGCTCCTAAAAACATTCCTCAGAGATATTGGTCCATAATCAATAGCATGAACAGAATGGATAGTATCACACAGTTACTGCAGATTTATCAGCTTTGTCATGATGCTAATTTCACTTTCCACCACATCCCGAACCAAAGATGCTCTACTGGATTCAGATCTGGGGATCATTTGAGTACACTGAACTTGTATTAAAAACTATAAATCGAGATGTTTGTGACATGGTGCATTATCCTGCTAGACACAGCTTTCAGAATATGGGTATAGTGTGGTAATCAAGGGAGGTCAGTGTTTGGAGATATATAGAGAGAGATATTGGAGCTATAAAAGAAAAATCTTTCCTTAGGTTTACTTCAGGGTTTCATGAGTTTACTGTAAGGTCCTGTTTATAATTTGGTTTAGCAGTGTACCAAAGCACATGTAAATATAAATGAATTGTTGATTAAAATAATGGCATCACTTTTAAGGGTATCTGTAAGATAGGCTGAGGTAGCTTCAGCTGTTGCCTAAACTTTTTCAGGTTCAAATGTCGCAAATCAGAGTCTGTTTTACATATGGTATTTGTGTCATTGCAAAAGCCTCTTCACATTTGTCTAACATCTCTCTTGTGAATACTGGCATTCCGATTTTTTTTTTCATGAGGGTCTGCAAATGTGGCTCTAAAGAGTGTCCCCACTAACTTCTATAACTTACTAATTAACATAAATGGAGATGCTTTACCGAATAACCTTTGTCAGTATTGTACAATAAATGCACTCAGTCAGTGTTTCCTTTTCTCTACTGTGTGCAGAATTGAATATAAACAATTTAGATTTTAGTTGTATTTCAGTTGTACTCTACTGTGTCTCCTCTGGGTAAAAGTATTTAATAAATAATGATCAATCATCAAGTGTGCTGAACAGCAAATAAGTAATGACACCCTTGTGGTCGGCCTATTGAAACTGCAGCTTTGACTGACTCCATATTGCATATTTGATTTCCCTCCTAAATTCTATTTAGAATTTCATTACCTTTAATAAGAATGAAGTGATATCATGCTAGATTTTATTCCCTTTCTAAAACAACTTCTTCAAATGTGCTGAAGTAAATCACTTGCCTAAACTTGGGAAAACAAAAGACACTGCATAGGCAGAGGCTTATTTTAGTAACTGGAACGTGTGCTTTGTCAGACTCATTCTGTTGTGCTGGGCTAGGCCGTCCCTAATTAAAGTGTTCTGCTCTGTAGAGCCCCATACTGGTCCTGAGCATGCAGAAGCTGTCTTATTCTTTCCATCCATCACATCTACTGTAATTACTTTTGTTTACAGTGGAGGAAACGGCAGCTGTCTGATTAGAAGTTATTGGGGAGATAACTCATAGGTAATTTAGAAAGAGCGCTTAGCTTCTCTTCTGGATGCAGATGAATCATCATATGAAGGGCGGGGACGATGTTGAGACGATCTTGGAGAATGACCCTGACAAACTACCACAGTGCTGTCAAATTTCCAAACCATTTTCCTCTGGAGTTGTACCTTGTTGTGTTCTTCCAGTAGTAGTCATGATGGCTTCTCTTTTCCTGAGGCAGGAATAAAATCTTTGCAAAGTGCAATTAGTTGTGCTCACTCATGGGGGTTTTTTCCCCTCAGAGAGTGAAAGGATGTTTTTTTATATTGTCTTGAGGGGCAATCTTAGTTCTAAGAATTTTATGATTTTACTGAGATAGAAATGATGGAGGATAACAATAATCAGTTTAAACTGTGAATTAAATGCATATCAACAAACAAAACACCCAGCACGGTGCAGCATTTGTTTTTAGTATGGAATGCCACTTGCTCTTTTTGAAATATGCACTGCATGGGTATATATTACAACAGATTTATCAGAAAAACATACCTTTGGGTCAACAGACACTGAGATTTCCATTACTGATATCGAAAATCAATGTGCAGTATCAAAATGGAAAATTGATACTGTAATATCTACTTCCAATACGGGAAAAACCATACTGCAACAGCAGTATCTTATTGGATTTTTTTTTTTTTTTTTAGATCCTGCTGCAAGTTTAGAAAATGCCAAATACCTCCAATAGATATTTTTGCAGCTTTCACTTGTGCATTACATATATCAGATAGATGATGATGATTAAAAAAAACCAAACAAAAAACATGAAGTGCAGATGATCTGGCACGAATTATCAATGATGTAACCTGGAGTCAGCAAATGTTTTTTCAGCATCATACATTCTCTCCCTGGTAATCCAGACGAGAATCATCCTACCCCAGCTTACATCCCAGTAACAGTTGTTCACAGATGTGCCCCCTTGATCCATAGCCATCTAGTATCTTTCTCTGCAGCTTCAGTACATGATTTAATGACCCTCCTTTTATCTTGACCAGTGATGCCTATAGAATCACCTTGCAGAGCAAATGTGCAAATGCTTGACAGCCCATTGCCACATTCTTGCAGGGGTTCACCACCGTTTCCTTAACAATGCATCAACAAGTTCCTGACACATTTTCTGGGGTAGTGTTAATTCTATTCTTTGGTGGATTCAGATACAATGATCATAACTGGATTAACTTCAGCTGCTTCCCTAGGGTCACTGCACTGAGGACCTAATCTTGAAACAAATGATAACAACTGTCTCTAAGGCCTTCTGGGCAGCTGCTCAGAAGGGGTTCTGAGGAGCTCTTTCCAGAGCCGATGGGAGGAAGGTGTCTCACTCCTGCCCCAGACTGATTGGTCTGGAGGATTTGGTAGTGCATCATATACATGCTGGATCAGGAAACTTATACAGCAGTAGTTGGATGTTAGAACATGAGATTTTCTGCTGCACCTTTCCATCTTGTCCAAGCTCATTGTTGTCCCACCCCGATCATCTTGTTTGTTTGACCTTTATCTATGCTGAGTCACTCTTTGCCCTGAAAAAGTTGTCACTGGTTTTTGCCCATAGGTACTTCTGGTTTTAGTGAAGTAGCACATTACAATGGACCCCACCTAAGCCTTCTGTCTCAGCCATGACTCTGCCACCTCCAGAGATTTGCTTGTGTTCCACTTCCTGCCTGTTTAAATGTGGATACCCGTGGTTGCCATTTTTAGGTTTCTGGGTTCCCTGCACTATAAGGCTTCCTACATCTGTGACACCATGAACTCTGTGGTAAAGCCACTAAAACCTTCAAGATGTAGATGCTGATCTTGCTCTCCACAAAGACTGTGGTAATGAGCACCTCAAACACTTACAGAGGCCACAAGATCTAGGGTAGTATGAAGTGCTGGTAAATTCAGGTCTTGAATCTCCTGGGAAGGTCTGATTTGTCCGTCTTGGTGAACCAGGCCTCAAGTTATTCTTCAACTTAACTTAAACTTACCCTAGCCCAGGTTATGAGCTTCACTAGTCCTTGAAGGATCCATCTGCTGCTTGGGATTGATCTGATGAACATAAGGTAGGCCATGACAGCCTTCATGGCCTACCTTGAGAGAGAGAGAGTTGCAGTCTGCATTGATGCCCTTTTCAAGCTGATGGTAGTCTGATGTCCCTGACCCAGCAGTGACTGTTTGTCTGAAGTTATTATAATAATCAAGGATGAGGTTTTTGATTTCACTGGGAATATGGTGTCAGTGTGGAGCTAGCTCAAGACGTTTGCAGGGTATGGATCTATACGGGTTTGCCAGATCCAGCCACAATACAGTTAAGTCCCCTTTTCCTTTGCATGCCACCCGACAACTCCCGTACTATTTTTAACAGAGAAGAGACTGAGCCTGACTCTGTTGTTATAGGATACTTTTGAATGCACAGTTCTTGATGTACCATGGGTGCTGTATGACCAACAATATCAGGTACAACCAAAAACATTTTTCCTGAGTGGCAAATATGCTGCAATTATTAATTTTCAGCCTCTAATAACTAATGATTAACAAATACGGATCTTTAGTCATACTGCATCTTGGGATTGACTGTTGTCCTTGAGAACTGGCTAGGTTCGCCCAGTTAAGGAGTAGAGTATGCCACACCTTTTTTGTGTATAGAAACATGCTCCATATGATCCTTATGTTTAGTCTGCCAATTGTTGTTGTGTAGCTCAAACTGCCAGCTTTCATTTATAAGCAAATAAAACATGAATAAAAAAAACATGTAGTGGCTTCACTGTGATATGCCACACTTTCATATTTAAAGCAGGGTCATGAGGAGTTTTAACAATCCTCCTGAGGGAAACTGAACTAATTTTCATGACCAAACACAGCTGTCAACTTCCAATAAAAAAAGTAGAGGAAAGAGATACAGTGCCCAATATAAAAGTCAAATGACCTCACTTTTATTTTCCTCCAGCTATTTAAAGCATAGCGGGTCATGAAAATGAATGCCAATGAACAGCAGTGTTCATTCATTATTCTTATCAAGTGTGACAATCCAAAGTTTATCAGATATGGATTCCTGAGAGCAAAGACAACAGAGGAAGGCTTGGATAATTTGGCTGAAATAGCAAGTAGCTCCAACACCCCCACCACAGCTTCCACTCCCCCACACTGAGCTTAATCTTTTATTGAACAACCTGAATAACACAAATGAGTTCGTGCATCTTTATTTGTAACATTCAAAGGGACCAATCATTATCTTTTAATTACTAGTACCCAGTAGTGGGGCCCATTAAAGCAAAGTAATTAATCTAACACTTTGGCAAGGGAGGGGATCTGCTGTACAACAGCAAGTTCATTGAAACTGGTTTTGAGCTATAATATTTATACATGAAGAGGCAGTGAACAACAAATTAATGGTCCAAACAAGGACTAAACTGAGGCAGTACAAAGAAGTGAAAATACTCATGTGATGTATAGAACGCAATAGTTTATCAGAAGCCTTCTTCAGACAGGTCTTTTTATTTTCTGGTCCCATTGGTCAACAGAGCATTCCTGGCACAACAGATAAAAAGAGCAATAAACAAAGTGCAAGTATGTTATGATCATACATAACCCCTTGTGTAATATACACATTTGCCTGCTTTTAGTATGAATGTTATATCCCTTGTTAACATATAAGTGTTTGTCCTAGCTATATTGATGCCTGATTAGCATATCGGATTAAATCACTGTGAAAGCAATGTTAGCTGTGCCGATAGTCCAGTTATAGCCATTAAAGAAGTAACCAGAATGAATTTAAGGTGTTTGGATAGATGTTTTAATGCCATCACTTTATTCTTCTGTTATAATCTCTTATATACCTGGATGTTTTTTCTTTGAATTGAAAAGAAGACTTTTGTGTGAGGTCACATTTAGGGTTGTTTTTACATCAATACTGCAAAGTTGAAAATCCACCAATCCCGTGACAGCTCTTTGCAAGGTTGACATTTTCTATGCATGGTCTGTGTAATGTGTGTAATGTGTGTTATGTGTAATGGTTTTTTTTTTGACATATAGACCCTGCTTTGAAGGCATCATTTAGCTCAGTTCTCAGATTCTGCTCAGCTGCTCAGGGGAACCCTAGATGTTGAGGATCCATCCATCCATCCATCCTCTTCTGCTAATCAGGTTGCAGGAGGGCTGGAGCCTATCCCAGCTACCATAGGGTGAGAGGCAGGATACACTCTGGACAATGTACCATTCTAATGGAGGGCTAAGACAGAGAGATGGACAACCATTCACACTCACTTTCACACTCATGGGCAATCTAGAATCACCAGTTAACCTAACCCCACTTATTGTATGCCTCTGGATATTGGGAGAAAGCAGGAGTACTCAGTGTGGAGTTGGCATAAAGCAACAAAATACATAAAAATATATACATTTCCCACTGAGGCCCAAACTTCAAGACAGCCTCTTTGTGAAAGTTATGAAATTCCCCAAAGTCAAAGGCAACTGGGAAATCTTCAGTAAGCATACACTTAATTTGTGATCAGTCAACATGGCTCTCAACGTGTCTCAGGGGCTCATTTTATTTTGAATCAAACATCCCTGTCATTGTCTTGATTAACTAGAGGAGAAACTGTTTGTCAAGTAGCTGCTTTATGGAGAAAAAAAAAGAAAAAATCGTGCTTAAGAATGGAACTTTCTATCTCAGTTTCACGGCCTTTGTTGCATTTACAAACCAATTAGTATGATGAACTGTGCTTTGGTTGATACAGTGCATTTTCTTCCACTGCTCAGTCATTTATTGTCCAGCACAAAATATGGTGGCTAAATGAGACAGATTTAAGAGTATAGATGTAAAGGAAACATCTAAATGTGTTTTTACTCTATGTGGTCATATATTACTGTAGTATAAGAAATACTTTCTGCAATCCTTATGGGAAGCTTTAGGGTACGTATTTACTGGAAACAGACATGCCTGAGACTGGTACTGATTTAACTTTTGCACAAAAAAACAAAACAAAACAACTTTTTAATAACTGTGTGTGTGCTGGAGGGTGGAGGGGGGGGGGCTCATTTTTCCTCTGAGCAAGTCTAGCACATTAGCTCGACACTTTTTCCTTCAATTATATCTATATTAAGCCTGACTAAATCCAGATTTAATGCCAGAAGTCTTCTTTTGTCATCTAGAATGATAACTGAAGTTATATATCATGCATCAGCAGAACTACAGTGGGGCAAAAAAGTAGTCAGCCACCGATTGTGCAAGTTCCCCCACTTAAAATGATGTCAGAGGTCAGAAATTTACACCAGAGGTACACTTCAACATGGATTTTTTTTTCACATTCTGTCTCTCACAGTTGAAGTGTACCTCTGGTGCAAGTTACTGACCTCTGTCATCATTTTAGGTGGGGGAACTTGCACAATCGGTGGCTGACTAAATACTTTTTTGCCCCACTGTATGTGGATTTCATTTGCGAGTTTTCCTCAAGTCCTAAAAGCAGCATATTTTTATTTTATTTTATTTTTACCATAAATGATAAATAGGTTAAAGGCATCAAATTTGACGTCAAGAAGTGCATCTGTTATAGGAAATGACATTTGATTTTCACAATTCTTAATACAACACATATAATGTTCAGTACTTTAAACAGGAAATGTAATTTCTTGCCCACAGAGTTCGTGTATTACTCCCACTAGCCAACTGCAACAAGCCACAGACAGATGGCTAGATTTGCCATTTGTGAGTAGTGTGCATCATGTGACTTTGAATTTTTGGTAATTGAACATCAGATTTTAAAAAAGAGACCAAAGGACTGCTCACGACTGATTGGGCAACGATCCACTGTCAGGTGCCACAAAAAATGAGACGCAATGGAAGGACTCACAAACAAAACAAGTAATTAATGCCTGCACCTGAAAGGCACCGTGTTATACGTAGACTAGCACACTTGTACTTGCATCTCAGCAGGAGAAGAGACATGAGGCAATGGAAAAGCACTGCTGCGTTCAGTCCTTCTTCCTACTGTTTGTCATCACCGGACACACTGGGAGCGTGAAAGAAATGCTTCCCAGCCATATGACAGCATGTACCTCTGTGATGTCGAAATATGTTCATTAATTTTTTCGCGCTGTCATATCTGACCAAATAATTTTTTTCCTTTTATCTAAACTTGCATGTTTACAGCCAAAGTTAGGATCCTATTTTTACATGTTATTTATATTTTTATTTGTGAGTTCCATATTTTTGTGATGAATACAAATGTGCAGTAACACTGATTGGTTTCTTGAGTGAGTACCACTCAAAGCCAATAAGTGTTCCTTGTTTGCCTTTAAACATTCATTAATGCTCTTAAATTTACAACACCATGTGAAAGAACACACAGATAACTAAAAACGTAAGCAACTTTTAAGGGTTTCAGCTCTTTTTAAAACAACAAAAACAACATTCCAGCCAGTAGCTGAAGTGGTGAAAAAATACATGTGTATGAAACTAAATACTGAAGCAACCTGTTGATTTTTAAGTTCTTTATGAAATGTGTTTTTGCTGCTTCTACCTGGGTGTTTTTTTTTTAATGAATCAATGAAGAAGCATTAGTAAATGAACATATCATTTGAGACACTTGGAATAACCAAAGTTTACAAAAGAGAGTTCATATTCTACTTAACATTTAAAAGGAATGACTGAGCCCATCAACTGACCAGGAAAGTGTTTTAATAAGGTCAGCATTGATGCATTTTCCCATAGAGTTCTATAGGATAGGAAGCCTGTTTGCGCACACTGGGGTTGCCTCCTGGTGGCCACTAAAAAGCATGCAGATATGAGGTTGATTTGGCTTTACAAGGCTGGCTCTAAAAGCGAGTCAGTCTCAGCAGATTCATGTGTTAAAATTCTCAGTTTTTGAAAGCGTACTTTTACAGACTAGTAAAAAAAATTTGGGCGTCTTAATTATTATTTTATTTTTTCAAATAAAAATACATCGTGACGTGGCAACTTTCCCTCCATCTGCTGTTGAAGCCAGTCTTGTCTGATATGGCTCACCTCGCTAGTTTGACTTTTGTGGCGTTTTTGGAGGATTTTAATGAAATCGTCTGACATTAAGGCTACATTCACACTGCAGGCAAAAGTGCATCAAATCCGATTTTTTTGACCCTATGCGACCCATATCCGATCATGGTATGACAGTGTGAACGGCACAAATCCGATATTTTCAAATCCGATTAATTCACTTTCGCATGTGGTACTGAATCCGATACATATCCGATGTTTCAGAAAGCGACTGCTGTTTGAACGGTCATGTCGCATTAAATCAGTCTTTTACGTCACTGAGACAAGACAGACGCCAATTATCAGCGCCGGAGAAGACATCGTGAACGCCTCCTGGCCATCCAGTGTAGATGTCAGTGAAACTGTTGGGAAGACAACGTGAACATTTTATTTATACTGTATAATCTGCAGATTCTGACAGAAATCTGCAACTATCCTTTGAAGCACCGCTCCTCTAAAACAGCAATAAGGATAATTATTAGGTTATTTACATTATTATGTAAATAACAAAATAACTTAAAACAAAAATTGGGAAACGTAAAGTCCGAAGTCTTTATATTAAGGGCCATCAGTCAAACAATATTGTTTGCTCTGGGTCTAAATAGAGCGCGTTGTGTGTGACGTCTTCTTTTGCACATGCGGGCCGCTTTAAGCGTTCAGACTAGAGCACGTTTGCTGTCGCATTTTATTTGTAGTGTGAACAAGCAGACAAAAAAATCGGATTTGATCAAAAAATCGGAATTGAGCATTAAGACCTGCAGTGTGAACGTAGCCTGGCTTTCTGTATGTTACAGCCCGACGAAGAAGCGAGAGGTGAGCTTTCAGCTGTCTAATTATGTATCTCGGTGCACCTGTGCATTTATCGCTGCAGCTTGCTAACCAAATTAGCTAGCACGCACGAGCAGCACCCTGTAAAATATAATTAATCCTAGCTAAAAAGAGAACTAGATTATTAAATTAATAAAGTAAACACTAAAATTATACTTAGCTAGCATTAGTGTATTGAAGACCTTTTTTGTATATCATTTGCCAGTAGATGATGGTCCAGAATGACGCCAGAGGTCAAAAACAGTAAACTAACCCATAAAAGGGACACTTTTCAATTTTTTTTCTTTTTGTTTGTATTTGAAACCATTTAAGACAGTGTTCTTGCAACTTTTTGGTTAAGTAAAATCCATATTCTTCTACATTATTTTTGAATTTTTGTAAACAGGAAATGCGCACAGGATGTGGGATCTCATTCTGTAAGACTTTTCTGAGGTTTGGTTCAGTCTGGTCAGGTAGGCACTTATTTCTTGCATCTTTCTGTGAATATTGTGTCTGAGAAATTGATTGATTTTCTGACACTATTGTGTATATTTTGTACCACGATAACCATATCTGTTGTAATGTGTGCATCAATCAGACTCGTGATGGATGGTAGACAAACACATTTTTGAAAGATCCTGTTTTTAGTGTGACAGATACAAGATTGCCAACCATTAGCCAAGATGGGATATTGCCATTGTACTTTTAATTCAAAGTCTTCTGAGATTTAAAAAAAAAAAAGTGTTAGAAAAGTGGTTTTGAAAACACTGAACAGGTAATTGCAGATAGCACTCTCAAGTGCCTCCATAAATGGCTTTTGATTTCAACTCCAGGCAAACAGGAGCTTTCCATTAACAGCATTTGGCAAATCAACATCTTGAGGTATAATTATAAACATGTTTCCAAGAGAAAATGCTGTAATGGTGGCTAGACAGCATGTGTTGATAATTACATTGTGGATAATGGACAGAGGATAGTAGCACATTGCAGGCGGTGCTGGACCCAATGGGCCATGATAATTAACCAAAATCTTAATGACATCGGGAAAAAAGATTCCTCCCCAGCTCGTATATGATAAATGTTTAATGTTTCATTACAATAATGATGGGAATGCAAAATGCCAAACCACTGAATGTCAAACTTTTGTCACTGTTGTCTTGTAATTAGAGATAGCTCCAACTGTCTTAACAATTTCCCAGAGCAGCCTCAGCCAGCATTTAGCGCACTCATGAATACGTGGTGACAGGGAAGGGAATTGTATGGAGAGCATAGCCAGTTGCAGAGTCTAACAGTAATTTAGCGTTTGTGTCCACTGTGTGAATCTTAATCCTTTTGACAATTAAACAGTTAAAAATAATAGATCTTTTTACAGCATGCTCTCCTTTGTGTATATATGTTGTCATCTGCAACTTAGTCTGCTGGAAAGATAGCACTTTGTCTATTGTAGTATATTGTAGAAGTGACAAAGTGAACCACAGTTGTTTTGTAGAAATGCATTAGTCAGGTTATTTTGACCATCCCGCCTCTCTGTAAGATTGCTCTACACAGTCGAGAAATCCCTGTTCAATTTCCGAGCTGGCTGTTTTAACCCACATAGACTCCAGTGGGAGATGTGATCAATACACTGTACTTGACTATCATTATCAAGACTTATATCTCCTTCAGTTCAGGGCCCATTAAATCAGAGGACCACATTTTTCTGCCCGGTGTCTCACCAAGGCTCTTGAGTCACATTAAGGTCTGATTTACGCGTCTTTAATGATGGGCCACTCTTAATTAGCTGGTGGCACAAAAACGCAGCCGCTTCTGAAAAGGATGACCATCTAAGGCTCTGGAAGATGTTTGCTTCAGGCCACACTCAATCTGTCATCCGTATCAAATCGTGCTCACTTTGCAAAAACAGCTTCCACTGGTGACTGTGGCCATACCTCATATGTTGAGAAATGCCAGAGGCAATAATGAATCCTTGCTGAGATTCCTCCTTCCCTTGCATCAATTCAGAGTGCCAGTTATGCAAGGCTTTTGGTCTGCAGCAAGGTCTCTAACTTCTCTTTCCTGAAGTATCTGCTGTCAAACAGAGGACACTGATGAGTTCTTCGCTCCTTGTTTTGGTCACAATCCATTGGCTCCAGCCTGAGAGGCTTTCTATATCATTAGCAAAAAAATAATTTAGTTAGTTTAATGGAGTGACTTAGACTAACAAGTTGTTGCAACAAGAGTACCCTGAAGTGACTTGAGATATATTACCACAGTAGTAGTGGTTGCTCATTAGCTCCTTGCAGTGTTATTGCAGTTTGGCTCATGAGAAACCTGCATAATATTCATGCACGGCTGTAAAAGAGAGACGGCTGATAAATTGCATAATAACCAGATTAGCAATATGTCACACTAAGCCTCTGGCAAACAGCAAGGGAATTGGGAAGATTCTACCCTTCCTGTGAGATGAGAAAGATATAAATAGAAACCTTGAAGCACAATTTGTCAAGTTACATGAGCAGAAATGCATTCCCCTTTCTGCACCACCCAAAATATGTACGCACCCTTTGAAGCAGATTTCATCAAGTCGTAATGAAAATGTTGATGTATCTGTGAAAGCATTGACAAATATCTTGTTAAAGGTCACATTCATTTCATAACCTTTATTTTGTGATCCTTGGCACATTGGGTGACTTGAAACAATCTTTTATAAGATGAAATAAACTCTGGTCATTGTAGTGTGATAATGTGTTCCATTAGGCCAAATTATCTGTGGCTGTTCAAAATGATAATTCTGCCTGTTTGAAAGCCTAGAAGTGGAATTGTATTGTGCAATTTAGTCAAGGTTGATGGCCAGGCACTTTGTTCCCAATGAAGTTCCAATTGTCACAGAATCTGATGTAAGGCTTCCAAAATGACTTTGTCTTTTTTTTTTTTTTTTTAATCTAAGAAGGGAGTACACGAATAAAAGAAAGAACATTTCACTCTTTGAAACGCTTCATTCTCCAAAACACAATGAAAACAGTACATTGCAAAGCGACTAGAGCAATTCTGAAGCACTGTGAAAAAGGGCAGATGGCAGTCTGTACCTGTAGATCTAGTCTCGGTTTGCTTTGTAGTCTCTTTATGAAGCTCATTTATTAAATGAGCTTCATTCATTCTTTTAAAGACCAAGTTAGACCTTCCCTTCCTTTACATTTCACCCTCACAAACTTGGCCACAACACTTTTCTCCCACTTTTTAATTATATGTAGCTGTTTTCTGGTGCACCATCAGACTCTGCAATTCACCTGTTTACTTTCTGTCATAGTACTATTAAATATTTGCAGGTCCTCTCCCTAGTGGAAGTGTTTTTTAGAAGGCAACAAATGAAAAACGTGTGTGTTCCAGTGACGTTGTGAACAAGTCAAGCCATGAATTTAGAACAGGATATGGGCTCGAGGGTAGCTGTTTGGAAAGTAATTACATCAAAGGCTGTTGAGGGAATATTTGCGACACAAAAATTGCTGCTGATGATAAGCAGGGCCCCACAAGGCAGTAGTTATGGACTCCTTGTGGCCAGTGCACTGTTGTGCTTTCTCTTACAAAATAATAATTTATCTTACAATGATGAGCCCACCTGTCTATAGTTACTATACTGAGGAGTGAAACTGTTGGGTTGCTTGTTGTGCCTCTGAATGACTACATGCTACTATCCAAGGTACCCAGATGCATAAATTTGTCTGTGTGGGTTGTGAGGGTTTTTATTTATTTATTTTTTTAAGAATGGCAGCACTGATATATTATACAGTGTATGTGTTACATATGTTTCTTCATATCATCTGGCAGAACAAAAGGCAGAAAAGATTGTTGGGCTAAATGAAAAATGTTGTCAATGTTTTAAGAGTAGTGTTGTTCTGATTCTGCTGTTATACCTTTAGCACTATCTGCTTTATGTTCCAGTTTGCATCATTGTAGCTGGTGGTGGAGAGCCATGCGGTGTCTAAATTGTATGTAAGTTGGACACTGAAATGATAAAAAAAACCAATTAATGAATAAATATATATCAGATTTTTTTTCAAACTCCTTAAAAATGGCTTTTGGCCATGAAAATCCAGTATCACTGATTATTTTAATCAGGATTTTGTTCTTATCTTTGAATAAAACTCTAATGTTCTGCTTGATTACTATCTCAGGAGATTTCTGGATTCTTATTCCTCACTTAATGTTATTGTTGTCAGTTGAGATGATGTAAGCTGTATGATGTTGTTGCGTCCTCCTCGTCGATGTTGCTGTATTACTGGATTAGTTGTTAGACGTTCATGACCTCTTTCTGTACATTTACTGACTGGGTTTCGCCTTTAATAGTTGAGGTGTGTGTGTGTGTCTGCTTCTGTAATGTGCAGTAACACCCCCCAAGCATTAGAGCTTGTCAGACGGTGCTGACCTACATAGTCACTGTTGAGTCATGGATGCAGAGGTTGGTTTTGACAACCTTGCATAGTTTTGGTTGGCAAGAAATTGTTGCCCATTCTGGGTGGCCGTCAGTGTGCTGTGTAAGGGAGTAATGAAATCTGTTAAACTTGTTACAGAGGCAGTCAGAAATTACATCATCATCATTTCCATCATCCTTTGTTTGCCCACACATATTATATAAGCCATTATGAGTTCAGACAGAACAGAGTTAGCAGTGAGTGATGACAATCAAAAGATTTTAGCTAAGACAAACAACTGTTCATTTAGTATGCAAGTTATATTTATTATATTGCAATCGTTTGCAATTCCACTGCACCCCTTCAAGTTTCAATGATAGGAAATATAATATTCTCTGTTGTTTGGTGGGATATAGGAAGTCCTAAAGCACAAACACTGCAAAACTATAATGTAAATGACCATCACTGCAAATATTTCCCTTTATTTATAAACTCTATAGGCAACGTTGAGTAGTAGCATATCTGCAATATTGTTATCTGTGAGTACAAGACATTGTTCTCTTGATCGTACTTGGGTAATTATAACTGCGTGAAATAATGCCAGTGTTGCAAATTCTTTAAAATTGAAATAGAGTCAGGCAAAGAATTTACAGTACATGGTTCCAGAAACTGAAAAACATCTGGCATAAACTCATTTGCAAAATTTAAAATGTGATTTTCATTAACCAGAGAATATGTCTGGAATTTTGTTTCAGGGAAATTGGTGTGAGAGCTTAAAGGGGGCTCAGTGTGCATTGATCCTTTACGTTATCTGAGAGACTGTGATTTTGGAGTACAAACTACCTAGAATAGCCCAACAGTTTGATGTACAGCACAGTACAGGAGGTCATCTTGTTATTCTACCAGAACTTGTTGCAGAGTTGAAAGTTTTAATTGAGGCTACTTTCTTTGTGAGTTGAGATTGGAAAACTTGAAGCACAAACCTCAAATTAGACCGTGCAGATGGATCACATATATTATTCCTGCTTTAACCAACTTAAATGAACGACCCCTAATACATCTCCTGGGAAATGGCGAAGAACAGATTATCAGTATCCCTGCCTGGGACACCTGAGGCCCAATGTGAAATCATATCTACGAAAACACACAGGTGTGGTTCATCTTGTGTAAGGAGACAGTTCTTGATTGGTATAGATTACATATTGCTTAATGCGTATCAGGATAGTGAAAGTGTATGTTTTTGAGGCATTTAAGTATAAGACAGTCAGTCAGTGCTATTTAGGTGGCCATTAAAGCATGGTAATATTCTTTAAATGCTACGTGTGTATGTGTTCCGGTGTAGCTATCTTTGTGAGGACCGAAATTGCATTCTACTATACTTGTGAAAATCAACAGTCACTCACTGGTCCTCACAAGTTTGAAGGCATTTTTGAGGCTCAAAATGTGGTTTTAGAGTCAGGCTTACAATTAGGTTAGGGTTAGGGTAAGGGTTAGGGTTAGGCATTCATTTTTGATGGTTAGGGTAAGGGGCTAGGGAAAGCATTATGTAAATGAAGGTCCTCACTAAGATAGCTGAATGAGTGTGTGTGCGTGTGTGCACGCCAGTACCTCCAGTAGCTGTACAAAAATTGAGCCTGTTATGCTTCCATAAATAATTTCTTATTTACAGTAACATCTGATTTTATTATTAGTAGTATTTTGATTAAAAACCTGAGGTTTGGCCACATCATCCTTTATGGTGAACTGACTCTCATACACACACACACACACACACACACACACACACACACACACACACACACACACACACAGCTAAATATATGTATATATATATATATATGTGTGCATCTTCTTTAATCTAGTTACTACAGTATATCTATGGTCAAAGGAGCTTGCAAAGAAAAGCGTCTGGACTTCTTTAAGTTACTTGAAGACGTTTCACCTCTCATCCGAGAAGCTTCTTCAGTTCTAAGGTCAAATGGCAGAGAGTCCCAGATTTAAACTGGGAGTATTCCCCCAAAGAGGGACAAAAGGACCCCCTGATGATCCTCTAATCGCCTGAGCCAAGGTGTGAAACTGGGTGTGGGTCCCAATCAGCCAGAGTTTCGGGTGTGTTCATTGTGAAACCTGGCCCCACCTTATTTGCGAATTCCTGAGGTCAGATGGCCCAGGATGTGAGTGGGCATTAAGGCGTCTGGGAAGGGATCTCAAAACTGGATTATAGATGGCAGAGAGTTGGTGTCGTAAACCCCCGCCTCTGTTCAAAGATGGTCGCTCACAGTGGACATAGATGGCTTCTTTCACTCCTCTTTCAAACCATCTGTCCTCTCTGTCCAAAATGTGAACATTGGCATCCTCGAAAGAGTGTCCTTTATCCACACCCAGTTTCACACCTTGGCTCAGGCGATTAGAGGATCATCAGGGGGTCCTTTTGTCTCTCTGTGGGGGGTTTCTCCCACTAGGTTTATATCTGGGACTCTCCACCATTTGACCTTAGAACTGAAGAAGCTTCTCGGATGAGAGGTGAAACGTCTTCAAGTAACTTAAAGAAGTCCAGACGCTTTTCTTTGCAAGCTCCTTTGACTACGATGACCTGGGTGACTGAGAACCTTCACAGACATTATATCTATGCTGTGTTTTATTGATGTATTTGATTTACTGTTTAAACTCTTGATTGAACTTAATGTTAACAAGACCTCTGACAGTCTCTAGATTTCACTGAAAAGAGCAGCTGGCATTTTTTTTCCCAGCTTCTATCTACAGATTTTAATTTCTGAGGAGAATGATGCATGTTGGTCACATGTGAGTCTAATCTTAAATCATGGCCAGAAAAGTTGTGAAAAATTTTAGAAAATGGTTTGTTCATTTTTAAGAAAAGAAAAATGATGAGAAAGATTAAAGAATTATTATTTTAGTACTTTTGAAACAAATTTTAATTTCACAGTCAGTGAGCATTTGGATAATGGCAAAACAGATATGAATTACAATTATATTTTATTCTGACGGAAAGAAATTAAATGTGCTTTCTTATTTTAAAAAAGTTCATTTATTGTTATTTGGAATTTATTTATTGTTTTGTGTGCGTGCGTGTGCACCAGAGTACATGTGTATGTGGGAGTAGAAATGGGATCGGTGTACAGAAGCAGATGTTTTCTCAGGGGGTGTGTGGCACTCTCAGCAGTGTTTGGAATGGGATACACGCTGTGCTCACTGTAATTGGTGCATGTGTTAAAGCCAAACCTTCCTAAGGTCCCTTGTGAAGTTTGTTATCCTGCTTCCCCACCTTCTTCCCAGTGGATTGGAATCCAGGTCGTTGCACTGCAGACACTGAAACTTGCACATACTGGCTGAAGGAAAAACAAGAAGGCAGATTATACTGAAAGGCACTGACACTCCCAAAGCAGTTGTTTGTTTTGAATTCACCATATATCTTCTCTATGTGCTGATCGCATCACTGTTGGATTATTTTTTTAAACCATTATTTAAATGATCTAGTAACAGTTTCATGAACAATTTATATACTGAAGTGTTTCTGTCCTCCTCTCCTTCATCTTTCTTTTGATTAGCTGCAACTATCTCTTCCTGACCCAATCTTGCCCCTCTCTGCTGCTACAGCAGCACTGGTTGATGCCTGACAATGTCTGAAACAGTTTAATTGGATAGATAATCATTCTGACCAGACTATTCAGCTTTCCCATGTGGGTTTTCTTAAGTTTTTAGGTACCGTGTAAGTGAAAAAGATTAAGCTTTTTACATGATAAGCTGTGTTTTTGAAATGATCCCACACTTTTTGAGTTTGTTCTCGTTATAATTACTTGCCTATTATCAAATGATACCAGGACCTGCTGTGTCTGTGAGTTTTGACTTTTTCTTCTTTGGTCAATTGCTTTCAGAGTGGAACAATCAACCAAGGAGTCAGATTGACTTATGTTTGCATGGCTGTGACTACAACCCTACTTTCTACATCTGAAATATTTTCTCTTAGCAATTGCAGTTTGGACTCTGAGACCTTCACAATAGACTTTTACACCAGACTGCTGGCTCTCTAAACAATAATTATATGCACGATTATTTGAAAAATAAACTGCTTGTGCAACAGAAAAGTGAGTTTTTAGCAGTCATCACCTTTCCCTTAGCCATCCATAAATTTTGTGGATAAGCTGAGGCTGCAGTATATTTATTACTAAGTAGAGACTGTTGATAATATTGTCATAGTCTTATTTTTAACAAGCTTTGAATTTTTCTAATTATTGTGGTTCTCATCAGTATGAGTGTATGTCCCTTTCAGATGTCTTCAGATATTATATGATTTCACAAATGTGATGACTTTCTTTAGAATGAGAAATCATTTTGTTATTTTTAAAACAGATATTACAGTAGAGCAGTGGTTGGCACCGTCACTGCAAGAATGCCCTGTGTTCAAATCCACCTGCCGGTTGATGTCTTTCTATGTTGAATACTCTGTGGAAGTTCTTCCACAGTCCAAGGACATGGTTATTAGGATAACTGGTGATTCTAAATATGCCATAAGTGTTATCATTTATCAGTCTTTATGCTTTAGCCCTGCAATAGCCCTGGTGACCTGTCCAGGGTGTACCCTGCTTCTCACCCAATGACAGCTGGAATAGGCTGTCACCAGACAAGAGGCTATTTTCAGAGTATTGCCACTACTGATTAGGGATTCAGTCGATAAGATCCCTCTTACTTGTAAAAACTGAGGTTTTTGTCAGAGCCAAGATAAAATCCCCAATATCATAATAAAGTGCATGTGTAACTATTTTTGTTAGTTTCCTGCACTCAAATAATACACATTTTTGTTTATCGTGGCTAAAAATAAGTATCAAATGCTTTACTGTCAAATAACATAACAAAGCCTCATTTAAAGGCTGCCTTTATTCTATGCACCCTTTCTGAGCCAGAGAAAAACACTGACTGCTAACGCTCCACTAATTTAGCTCCAAGCCATTGTTTTGCAGAGTACAACTGTCAGAAAATGTGTCAGCAATGATTTGATGTTAACTGATGAATTGATAATTTTAAAGTTTTAATATTCAAAGTTATTAATTCTCATAATGACTGTTTATAATACATACACTGCTGTTCTTAACATAACAGTAACAACATTTCTGTAAGAATAATGAGTGGATAAAGGCTGGGTTTTATAAAGGGTACCAATGAACATTGATACAAAGAGTGCAATAACAAAAGATATATGTTGGGGTTTTTTTTTTAAAGAGAGAGCACAAAGTGAATATAAATGAAAAAAGGAAGCTATATCTGGAGGCCAACTGTAAATGTACAGCAATGTGATCTCATAAGTTTCTGAGAAATGGAAAATGATTTCAAGCATTTGTCTTGAAAAAACAGTTAGGAAAGCAGTACCGTGGTTATATAAAGTGTGACATGAGACAAGCCGTGGAGGTCTTCTCATTTTGTTCTGGCAGTGTTAACGATCACCAAGAAATTTTTCCTAACAACTTCTGATATTCCATAGAAGAGTTATAATTTAATGCCCTTATTCCTAATGATTTTCAGTGAAGCTCTGGCAGGTGGCTGGTCGTGACACTTGCTCTGTGCTTGCCAGATTACAGACAGGATACACCCTGTAAATGGGAGAATATTTTCAGAAAGATGAAAAGAATTAATTTAAAACGGTGCCTTCAACTGAAACAATATGTCAAGTGAAAATTACCTTCAGGAAAGAAGATTACTGAGAAACATGGGCAAAATGTTATCCATCCATCGATCAATTCTGCGGAGGGGGGGCTGGCTATCCCAGCTGTCTTACGCTACGTTCACACTGCAGGACTCAATGCTCAATTCCGATTTTTGTGTCTGCTTGTTCACACTACAAATAAAATGCGACAGCAAACGTGCTCTAGTCTGAACGCTTAAAGCGGCCCGCATGTGCAAAAGAAGACGTCACACACAACGCGCTCTGTAGACCCAGAGCAAACAATATTGTTTGACTGATGGCCCTTAATATAAAGCCTTCAAACTTTACGTTTCCCAGTTTTTGTTTTAAGTTATTTTGTTATTTACATAATAATGTAAATAACCTAATAATTATCCTTATTGCTGTTTTAGAGGAGCGGTGCTTCAAAGGATAGTTGCAGATTTCTGTCAGAATCTGCAGATTATACAGTATAAATAAAATGTTCACGTTTCTCCAACGTTGTCTTCCCAACAGTTTCACTGACATCTACACTGGATGGCCAGGAAGCGTTCACGATGTCTTCTCCGGCGCTGATAATTGGCGTCTGTCTTGTGTCAGTGACGTAAAAGACGGATTTAATGCGACATGACCGTTCAAACAGCAGTCGCTTTCTAAAATATCGGATATGTATCGGATTCAGTACCACATACGAAAGTGACCCAGATCGGATTTGAAAATATCGGATTTGTGCCGTTCACACTGTCATACCATGATCGGATATGGGTCGCATAGGGTCAAAAAAGTCGGATTTGATGCGCTTTCGCCTGCAGTGTGAACGTAGCCTTAGTGCGAGAGGTGGGGTACACCCTGGACAGGTTGCCAGTCTGTCGCAGTAACACATAGAGACAGACAACCATTCGCAAGAACATGTAAACTCCAAAAATTTCTAATTTGTGTTGTACAGTTGTTTCATTTTTAACCTTAATTTATATTTTATTCCTTCCTAGTTAAATTTACCCTTTTTAATTTTTCATATTTATTTCCTATCTTATTCATAGCCTTTTCCTTTTTGTTTTCTTTAGGTCACAAGCAGTTGTCTAAGCATTTCACTACATATCGTACTGTGTGTAACTGTGTACGTGACAAATAGAGTTTGAATTTGAATTTGAAACGAAAAATCCTGGCCTGATAATGGAATTGAACTCAGGACTGTGAGGCAGCAGTGCTCAGCAAAATTATAAATTATTCTAATTTTTTTTTTTACTATATAAAAATTGAGAGTTTAAAAAGGATCATCTATTACTTGTAGCCCATGTGAAACATTGTCTTGCTGTGGTTTTCAGTCATATCACACTGAACTACAGCAACTGTAAGTGTCTATTGTATCAAATAAATATTTCAAGCTTCAACATGATAAGGCCCTCTTCCTCTGTGTCGCCTCTCCAAGGCAGCTCTTTGATAACAGATTCCTCTCTGCTCAGAGACGTCATGATCTGTCTTTGACCCAAAAGCATCATCCAGATGCACTGCAGTTTCACACGCTGCGGACGGCTGTCATATGAAGTTCAAAAAAACACATCTGAAGCATGCAATATTTATTGCAATATCCACAGAGGGGCTTCCAAAGACACAACTGTTGCAAATAGCACTTACGCTTTCACAATAACCCTAAGCCATTTCTAACAGACGTTGTTATACCCAACTGAGTGCCCTTGTCTTACTGGTTTAAAGGGATAGAGCTACAATAGAAATATGACACATGTACTACCAAGCATCAACAAGAAAAGGAAAGTTTAAATCACAATTTGATAATGGATGGCTCTTTACTTATGAATCTGTGCCAATTTACTAGTGGTGTGACAAGTAACTGTTTCCTTCATAAGCCCTTGGCTAAAATTACTTGAAGATCAGCTTTTTAGTTTACACTAACCATTTCTGATTTAAAAAAACAAACAAAAAAATCACAGCTGATTTTTGTGGAAGGGGAGAGAAGACAAAAAGGAGGGTCGTAAACAGGCAGGTAAAAATGTGTAAAGTAATGGTTAGAATGCAATAGCATGAATCCAAGGCTATTTTAGATAAATTTAGACAGGTAGCACATGTAATGAGGGGATAATGATTAGTGTGACTGGTGTGAAGAGACATCACTGGGATGTGATGTTGGAAAGATAAATAAAACAAGTAAAACTGTGTCTACACTGCTGTTTGAATGTGATTTAAATATTAATTAGGCACTTTTAGTCGACATTTGTCGTTGTAACTTGCTTTGATATAATGCTGATAAGGATTGAAGTGTCAGCAGTTGTTAAGTTCAAAGTATACCCTTGTTATCATGTCAGTTTAATTGTCATTTGCAGCCTGAACAGTGAATACAAGAGTTATAGCAATGGGCAACTAAAATTATAGAGTAAATTAAATTAACTGAGCAAGAGAGATATGATAAAGTAGATAAATAATTAAGGATCTGAATTAAAAAAAAATATGAGAGTGATCTTAAATACATTTTTCGATGTTTTTACAACCTCATTGGGTATACAGAGATAAATCTCACCAAATCTTGCAAAGTCAAAGAAGCAAAAAAAGGGGGAAGGAGGATCAGAGCTTTTCAGTAGTGTCAGCTTGCAGTTAAACTACTGCAAACATCCTAGTAAAATGTTTTTGGAATAGCTAGAGTGACAAAGAGACTCAGAAAACCCCAGTGAATTGGAGATTTCGGAGCTTGTTAATTTCCCCTAGAAGTGAGAAACTTACAAATGAGCTTCTGGTGGCCAAGCCTGTGTCCATGGGGCTTAGTTGGGCCCAGCCCCCAAAAATAACATGGATCCTCAGTTTGTGGGCCCACCACCAGTGGGGGCAAGTGGGTCAGGTGTAGTACTAGCTGGGCGGTAGGCAGGGGCTTGGACAAGTGGAACCTCAGCATCGTAGACTGGGTTTTGGGACATTGAATGTCACCTTGCTGGTGGGGAGGAAACTAGAGCTAGTGTAGGAGATGGACTGTTATTGACTAGATATAGTAAGGCTCACCTCCAAATGTTGCAAGGTGGTGTTTTGTTGGTTGACTTCTGTGCTAGACATAGGCTGACTTGAATCAAACCATGTTCAAGTACAAGGTGGCTCACGTGTACTTGTTACCAGACCACAAGTTAATAATTGATTTTATGGTATTATCTGAGTTGATTCTGTAATTCCTTGGACCCTCGATGGAAAATAGGAGCAGAGCTGTAGAGCTGCAACGATAGATATATCTTGATGGGAAAATAAACTCTACAAGTCTTTGTTTTTCCCTTATAAGGAATATCTAGTATGGTGACGTTAAGTGCTAAGGTAGTTGATGTGTCTCAAATAAGCTCTAGATGCATAAAACAAAAAGACTGATGCTACAGTAATTGGCACATCTCAGAACAATAGCTCCAGTGCTTTTTGTTTACTAATTATATGAATCGTAGAAGGACTATTACACAGCTGTCCTGAATTATTTTCATCTAGCTTTGTACTTTTTGTAGGGGGTGGGGGTGGGGGACATGGCACTGTGCCATAACTTCACCTTCAAGTGCTTTAACATCAGTTGGATGGCTTGCTTAAAACCAGCCTTCAGGAAATGTAGCTGTGGTTAAAAAAAAGAAAAAAAAAAGAACAGTTGCCATGGTGACGCAGTGGCAGATGGGTCAGGAGAGCTGGATTTTGGTTTCTATGGGCCACAAGACTTCAAGGGTGTGGAGTGGCTAGAGCTGTAATGAGTGTTGTTAGGTATGTTGACAAACCTGCTGATAGGCCTCAGTAAGGTAGGCGTGGGAACTTACTCTACAGCACCCTTTATCTCATTAATCTTTTGGAAAGGATATTTCAGAACAGGGACAAGGTTTGCATGGAGTCAGCGCTGATTCAACATACTTTTCCTCATATGCAGATGGGTGTCTTTAATTGTTGCACCTAATTTCTAATGCAAAGAGGAATTGCATACGAAGATGTGCATTCAAATGAAATATTCAAGACTTGTAATGAAATATTCTGTCAGTTTGGAGTTTCTATCGGTGACTCTGCCAATAGAAATGCTTTCAAGAAGAGAGGCCGGCTGCTTTAATGAGCCTCTGGGCAACAACAGCCAACCCTCTAAACTCTGCCTGTTTGTTTAGTGGCCTTTATTTTTTGTCTGCTGTGGACTTTCATAGCAGGATGATAGACCAGATATTGAATTAATAGGTTGTTGAAATTCTGTGTGTCCCTTTTCTGTCCTGACGGCATGCAGGAAGATCATCATCTTTTTTTTTTCTTTTTTTAAAAATACCAGATTCTCTGTCTTGATCTGTACTTCTGATATGCACAGTAGCAAAGATAATCATGTCTTGGGGGCATATAATGTATTGCATTTTATCTCTAAAACACATTTTCAATTAATAGGGAGATGGGAAATTGATACTCCATCAAATGTGATTAAAAAACAAAACAAGCAACAATGTTCTTCTGTTTTTTTTAAATCCACATTGCTTAATTAGAGACACACTGGATATATTAATTATGCCAAGAGGAAAGGAACTGGGATGTTAAATTAAATCACAATGCAATGGCTCATCTACAAAAAACAAGCACCCTTTTCAAGGTTTGAAATGTAATCACAAGAGTTCAAAGAGAAGTTGAATTCCAGTGGCCTTGATTGTATCTGGAGGTGAAACTGCAGAGAGGAAGAGCAGCTTTTTCTACTCTTGGGATATCCTTATCAATGTTGGCTATAAAACATTACCCGTTAAGAAACTACTTAAGTCCGCCTACTAAAAAAACACATAATAAAGAATTTATTCTACAAAGCAGATAAACTTTTGATATATTACGTAATCAAAACTCTTTGTTAAAAATCTATTGGTAGTATTTTACATTCCCCTTAGAACAATTACATTTAGTAAATTACCTCCTAATCACCAATTTTCTTGCATTGACTTTGATGAAAGTTGTTTTACTTTGCAAGTTTTTTGTTAAAATATGGAAATTTTTTCAGTGCCACACAAGACAAATGATGTTGCCTCTAGCTTTGTCTTTTAAAAACTAAAATGAATAAAGAAATAAATAGAAAAAAAATACGTAAATAATTACAGATTTAACTTGATATACAGTCTAGAATTTTTATTCAAGGACAGGAGACAATCTTCACTTGGTAAGGACAGGAATTACATAGCTGATAAGTGAACAGTTGCATATAAGATACAGGCTGGTATGTGGTAGTAGGTAAGGCATGAGACAGGTGAGACAACTTTCACAATGGTGTCTGTCTCTGTGTGGAGCTACAGTTGCTTCTGACAGTCTGCGTTGAAGATTTGTTGTTGCACACTGGCACACTGAACCAGAAGTGTTTATTCTGAACAATTCAAGCCTAGGATTTTTTATTTTTATTTTTGGCAAACATGGGTCAAAAAGTCAGCGAAAGAGACAAGGAAAAAGCCAATGCCCTGGATAATAAAGTAGATATAAATCTGCTGTGCAATATAAAGCGCCTTGAGGCGACTGTTGTTGTGATTTGGTGCTATATAAATAAAATTGAATTGAATTGACAAGACGTACCTTTTGTGAACTATGATGAATTAATAAACCCTGAATGATTATTTAAAGCCACATGTTACGTAGTTCTTCTTTATTTGTTCTGCATTACATTAATTTTGAATTTCAACTGTGTTGAAATAAAAATTGATTAAAAAATGTGTATTAGACAATTACAGTGATGTTGTCTGCATTTGAGTCCAACCTAACCCTCTTTAAGGTCTGCTAAAAATTCTTGTATGAAGGAAAACCTCTGTGTCGAGTTGTGGAAAGCATAAAACCTGGCTTACAAGTTTGAGGAGATGGGTGATTAGGTCGGGCCACCTAAACATCAGTGAAAAGTTTTTCAAGTGTTTTGCTTAAAGTTCTCTGGTCTAATTTATCTAAGGACAAAGATGCAAACACGTACATGTTTGAATCTGTAATACAATAATATTATTTAAGCAACATAGGCCCTAATAAATCATTGCAGGAAAGAACCCGATCGTATATATAGTGTAATGTAATTGGCTTGTCTGCATGCACAGAATGAAATTAAGGTTACTTACATTGGCTGTTTAGTGATTACAGATGATTTATTGGGACTGTTTAATAAGTAAACTAAAACAATAACTAATGTACAGAACATCCTACTTTTTCATCCCAAGAACATTGAAAGTTATTACAGAGACTGTTTTTAAAAGCTGATGAAAGAAAAATGTTCAGCTGTAACACTCTTTCCTACTTCAGTATTAATTATAATTGTAATATTTTTTTCACTATTGGTCCATCTACAAAAGGTTTCTATGACATAGGAATAGCTCAGAGTATAAAAATCACTCATCAGTGTCACTGTGTCAGTGTATAGCATCGCTGGGATTTCATATGTTGCAATAGCTGTTTCACAGTGAGTGTATGTTTGCTATATTTATTTGTGGACTTAGAGCCTCCGTTGTGATTTCTCCTGTCTTTTAGCTTTAACTGCTCCTCTCCAATATTCAAGCCCTCCATCTTGGCCTTAATAGGATCAGTGATGTAACACATGTACCTTAGAATCCTGCGTTTCTGGAAAATTGATAGTTCTGAGGTGCAGTGTGTTCCATGATGCTTTTACCAGTTAACAAATATTTAATATGCCATTGTGAGGAGAGAAAATATATGAATAATGCATGGATCCAGACTACTGTGTTTTGCTAGCTAGATATTTAAAGTAGGACTTTAGTCAGTGCTTGAAATGATCAAACCTTTTCTCTCAGATGTGAGGGATACATCTCTTTGGAATGTGTGAAAATAGGTGTTTTATAACCGGCTTGTCAGCATTAATGTAAGGGCCTGTATGCACTAAAAATCCACTGAGTGGGGCTCAAATCTTGTCAATCAAATCTTGACTAAGAATTTTAGCTTTATGTCACCACTATTACTACTAGTATGCTTTGGGCCAATAGCATTACTGGTGGTCCTTTGGTCATGGTGTGTTCCTGCATAATTTCTGCATTGCAAAGGCAAATTTGAACACTGATAATGGAAACAAGATAATTGTTTAATTTTGTTCAAATAAAACATTGTAATTGTGTGTTGTTGTTTTTTTAGTTTGTTTTTTACTATTATATTTTTTTTCTCAGTTTAGTTGAGAGTTGATGTATTGTCAGTTTGAAATGTTTCAAAATTTTCATTTTCCTGCTTTTCAGCATAGTTTGCATTTACTGTACTAGCAACATTTCATTAGGGCTGGAGTCTATCACACCTGTCACAGGGTAAGAGGCAGGGTGCACCTGGGACAAGTTTCCAGCTCACAACAGGTAAAAAAAGAAGAAGAAAAAAGCATGCTTTATAATTTTTTTTAATGTAACTGTTACTATTTGCTATGCATTCCCTTTTTATTGTGATTGAATTTGAAAAAATACTTTTACATTTTAAAATTCCTTACTGTTTTTTATTTTTATTTTTTAGCTTTAATATATATCTGTTTAATCTGGACATTGGCAAAAGCACTACAAAAGAAACCTTCATCTGTAAGGATGAAGGTTTCTTTGCCTTTTAATCTCTAACTGCAAAACAACTTCTCTTGTGATTTCAGTATCTGTTCTCTACCTGCCCCTCATTTTACCTGCTTCTTTGTGTTTTTCAGGTGCAGCTACCTCTCTCAGCATCCCAGCAGAGGAGACGTAGTTGCTGCATTGGAATGAAGACTTCTATTTGACATTGATGCACCTTTGTGGTATTATATGCAAATTGACTGGGATAAAGGCGGAGGCTGTTTGATGTGCAAATGATGAATTTGGGGCACTGAAAATGTGCATACCACTGCTTTTCTGTTAATTGCCTTCCCTGTGGAGTCCTGAAAGTTTA
>NW_005187634.1:811646-827032 GCF_000239375.1 Pundamilia nyererei | reverse complement strand
TGTTAAAGGGAACAAGTTTGTTTCTTGTACTGGTTCGAACTGCAGTGAGAGCCACAAAATCAGATACATTATCTCACTTTAATTGATTCTCACCATACATAAAAGTGTAATAACTTGATGTACTTGCACTTTCTATCCATCTCAGTTATCACCACAGCCTAATACCCTACACTCCGAAAGAAACAAACAAAAAACCAATAGTTCAGTCTACATACTGTCAGTACCAGTCGAAATGCACATACCTAACCAAGCTTTGATCAGTTATAGATGGTGTGTGTGATCAAAGACATAAAGTGCATATGACTTGCATAATACATTATCCATTGTTCTGTTTAAGTCAACTAAAGCACATCAAACGGGTTGCATAGAGGTCTGCTTACAGGCCTCTATGCAAATCCTTTTTGATATTACTTTGAAGGCAAAAGAACATGGCTTCCAATGCATAGAAATGGATCGATTCATCCATTGCTTTATTTATTTTCTGCTGCTTCTTATCTGAGCCTGGGTGATAGTCATGGGGGCAGCAGTCTAAACAGAAGCCCAGACCTCCCTGTCTCCAGTCACCTCCCCCAAATTATTTGGGGACACATAGGTATTCCCAATCCAGCAGAAAAATGTATATCGTTCCTGCCTCTCCTAGGTTTGCCCAGGACCTCTTGATTGGTAGCTAAACTCTATAAACAGATATCTACAAATCGATATATTCAACCTGTGCACAAGAGACAAGTTCATTTGAAACTTCGCAGTGTTAAAATGTTTGATCCATTAGCATTAAACAGTAAGTGGTGGATGTCACACAAAGTCAGGCCCAAATAGAATTGCAACTAGATAACCAGAAAATTATAGCACCATCTTTTATTCGTTGAGTAAAGTAAGTCTTTCAGTGCGTGCGTGCGTGTGTGTGTGGGGGTTTTTTTCCCCCCCTCCTCCAAAAAAAAAGAAAAAAATCATAGCATTCACTGATGATTGAGATCCTTAGAGCTATCAGCAATTGTTCTGAGCTGAAAGCATAAAATTTTCTTTGACATCAGGGTTTGCTTTAATCAAATATGACATGTATAGTGAAACGAAAATGTATATGGACTATTGTGTGCCTTTTTTATAGTCATGTCTAATAAAAAGATGGTTCGATTAGTCAAACACAACTGTAACTAACAGCATTAATAGTAGCTATATTCCATTTTCTATTCCTGGTGCCAGGGCCCTGAATGCTGTCTCACTGGAGCACTTGCGTGGAGCTGAGACAGCATTCATGCTATTTTCTTTCTTTCACTTTTCTTTTCTCGCTACATGCAACATTAGCAGTAGTGAATTTTGCTGAAGCATGAATTTTTTTACATTTAATTTTATTGGACTTTTGTATAGGTGGGTTTTAACCACATTTTAAAGGATGAATGATCAAGAAAGTTAATCTTGTTACAATATACTTAGAACAAAGAATTGATCCGTATAATTTCTAAAATTCAGGGTATACAAGAGATTACGCACTTTTTAAAGGATTCATTTAGGATTATATTTTATTTTTGGTATTTAACAAAAAATAAATAAATTAAAAAAGAAAATCCAGTGAAAAGGTCATAACCAAAAAAGGTATTCAGTCCATCACTCAGCACGCTTGACTGTTTGTTATGCTGAGTTGCTTGCAGAGGGGTTTCTATTTTGTTACTTTTTGGATCCTTTTTTGCAGGTAGTGTATAGGTTGACAGACATCCACTTGAACAAGTTTAGTTTTCCCAAAAAAGTCAATTATCCTGCCACAGTTTGGCTTGTAGCAAGCATTTACAGTAGTCTGTTTGTATTTAGTTTTTTCTAGAACCAAACAGTTCTGAGAACATGCTGAGGGTAACTACCCAGCTGTGGGCTGCTCAGAGAAATCATGCTTCAGGGGCTTTTTTTTGGTTCACATTTGCACCACCAATGGAGTGTCAAAATGATTTAACATGCAGCCAGGAGTTGGTATATAGGCTTGATAAAGCTGGCTTTCACAGTCAGTCCAGTAGTCTTTATCCTGTTCCATTTTAAGACCGATGTCAAGAGCTGTTGCTTGGCTAAGGTTTTACTTATGTTTATAGAGGTTTGTTTTTTTTTTTTTTCTCCAAAAGGGAATCATTATGCAGCATTATGTATGGTATCAATCAACATATACTTGGTTCACCCAACGTTTCCTCTCTGACTTGGTGAGAAATAAAACCTAAAACTGATAATTGCGCTCTTGGCCTACAGTGAGGAATCAAAAAGGGCGTCTTTGGAAGAGATATAAAAAGTATTAAAAGCTCCTCATCTAAAAGGGTACTGTCTGGTCAAGTATACCAACTGATATAAAATGGTGCTATTTTTAAAGTCAAAAGGTGGACACAGAAAATATTAGATTGATGTTGTTTATGTCTGTTTATTGACCAAAAGTGCAATAAAGAATCTGGCAATTAATTAATGTTTCAATTTCTATTAAGGCTCAAATAAGAGGCAGAAAATGGATGAATGGATATTTGGACGAATGGGTAAATTTTATTTATTTATTTATTTTAAGTTCAATAATGCATTTCTAGGAGCAATTGTGTTAAATATTCATGATTTCAGTTATGATCAAAATAATTGTGATTATGAATTTTGCTCAAGCCCAAGAGCAGCTCTAGATGTAGTATATTCTGAAGTTCTTGTTTAATTATTACTTTAAATCAATATTTTTAGGAATTTACTGTGTAAGTAACACCCAAGAGTACTGCATATGAACTCGCATGCAGTCTTGAATCATACAGTACATAACCACTGTGATATTGTTCTAATTGTTCAATCTTTTATGTCTGGAAAAACTGATTTATTTTGAGTGAGAGTGCCCAACAGCAGATTGTCAGAGAGGAAAACAGGCAACTTGTGAATTCTCAATGATGTTCTTGCACTGTGCTGTTGGTCCATTGCTCCAGCCCCACTGTGATTTACTTTCTTGCTGCATTGAGACTGTTTATTGGCAATATGTTGAAGACACCAACTCTGTTCTTGTAACATTGCATGCTTAGTTGCTTGGTTGTCAGATTTGATGATATATTAAGGTATTGTTTATTAGCCTACAAGCCTATAAAGAAAAAAATTAATGTTTTGGTAGTTTTGGTATGTTGAAATCTGTATTCATTTTAAAGTTGCACATGTCTCTTATCAAGATTTATCTAGTATTTCCATTCAAAGCAGGAGAGTGCACTGTCTCCTCAGTGCTGAGAAATTCAATGCATCACAGGCCAAGTTGCAGTGTACTGAGGAACTAAATCATTTGCTCTCTTAACACGCTCACAGCTGCTTGTAGATAAGGGTTTGTCTTGTGTTTTTAAGCAGATATTTGATGAAAGATGGGTGTTTTCTGTGCCCACTGAGGAGTGAGCAGTAAAAGGAATGCAGTAAAAATTGCCAAGGTTGCTTAAGGACAGATAAGAGTCACAAATTTATTATAATTAAGTAGGCTGCCCCTGCCTCTCAAGCTGTTGTACTCTCTACTTCCATTAACAAAATAGCAGACATGAAGAGCAGAGAAGAGTAAGGAGAGATAGATAAATATTGATCAGTTATTCACTGCTGAATCTAAATAAGAGGAATGTGCCATGGTGAATCCTAGCAGTTTGAGTTTCAATTTTACTTGAAATACAATGGAAAGATTACTTGTTTGACAGCTATACTATACTATCTTTTTAGTATGTATAGGGACAAGGTTGCTCACTGATGCTTATGAGCACATATATTGAAAGCAAACCCATACCCTAACACCTAAGGATAATGGCAGTGATGCTTTTTTGTAGCCTAACCTCTGTAGCTAGCCAAGGAATTGCAGCTCATATAAACAAATCCAGCTTCACTAACCCCTCAGAACATTGCTTGTATTTCTGTTTCCATCGTAACAGCAGTGTACTTTTCAGCCAGAACATTCCATATCATCGTTATTGGAAAAAAAAAAATCTGTGTACAACTGTGTTTTTTGTTTTTGTTTTTTTTGTCCTGAGTAGACTGGTTCATGTATCTGCACTTGCCGCCAGCATTTTACATGTTGTTACTGTTCAGTTTCTGTGGTAGCTACATCATCTTTGATACTATAGAAACAGTACGTGTCTTGTTTTTAGAAATTTGACATCAACTTAATTTTCTTATGACATAATCTCTGTACATGAGCCAAACCTTTTTGCCTGAATGAAATAAATCACAAAAATGGCATTAAATGTGATTGTGTGCATACCTGCTTGCAGGTGTGTGTATCAGTGCAGTGGGGGTGTAGTTATGTATACAGAACAGGTGACAACACAACCCCTCCCAGAAAGAGAGGACTGACCCTGCAGTATGGTGGGCTTTGTGATTAATGGGGGGGGGAATGCAGGAGGGCTGAAGCATGATTAATTGAGCTCAAGACCTCATCTGCAATATTTTGATGAAAATGAAGAGAGGAAGTAGGGTTGTTTTGTGTGCAAGTGACAGTTGTGTGTGTTCATGTTTTTGGGGGATGGAGGGTTGTATGGTAAGGACGAAGTGTCCTTTTGATTGCATGTGTTCATATACAGGAGTATACCTAAGTAAGTGGTCTTGTGTGCATGCTTATGCATGATGATTCTTTTTTTAATCTTCTCCCTTTTCCATATTTTGTAAAACTCAACAGTAACAGGCATTCATTCTTCTCCTTACAAGTGTACAAATCATTTAACCTTGCCAAGAACAAAACTACAGTTTACAGTTGAGCTTTTGATAAAGTTTAAGTTACCCTTGCCTGAGGGGAATGACATTGTGCTCCAGTAACTTTTATCTTATTCTGTTTCACGACTTCCTCAAGCCGTGCAGAGTTACGAAACCGATCCAAAATGGTGAGGATACACCTTGAGAGAGAGCATTAAAACAGCCTTTACAGATGAGCTGCAATTATCACTCAGCATGTTAAGGGCTGAATTGTGCTCAAGAGGAAAGTCACTCTACTGCATTTGCCTGATTGAAAATCAGTTCTCATAAACACTGCAATCACCTTTATAGTCTGCCCCAGACAGTTTGATCCTCAGGGGCTGTAATAAACACCCATGGGAATATGAGGTGACAACACAGTTGCCGTTATGTGATAAGTGAGAAGTGATAGCTTACATTGCCATGAATGTATTTCCTTCAATTGATAGACCGAAGGATCTAATTAGTATGTAAGCTGCAATGGGTACTGGTTAAGTTTTCATACAGTATATATAAACATACAAATTTTTCTGCTCTTTCAACCACTAAATTGCCCTTTTTGAAAGCTGATGAGTACATGCCACCTCCTTGTTTTTATATAAATAAACTGTAGTAAAATGAAATTTCATGTACACTGATTTTCATAGTGTAGTTACTATTTCTGCCTCATCTGTCATTTACTCAAGAATACAAGAAGCCTAATGGCAGTGCAGTGCTCAGCTTGGCTCAGTCCAGTATGATTCAATACGACGATGATGTATCTGACTGCATCCTTTCCTCTTGTTTTCAGTGATAGTATTATTAGAATATCACAAACATAAGATTTATGAGACTGAAAATATAGTTTTTATGCTATACTACCCCTGTCTTGAAATTGCTGCCGATCAGGCCTGGCACAAGAACAACTTGCTGTTGTAATCCAACCTCCGTCTATCCATTCTTTTTTTTGAGAAGCAATTAATACTCAAAAATAAAACTCACAACATATGCAGTGTTTTGCATCATCTCGTGCCATCAGTCAAAATTCTCCAGATGGGGCTAATAATATGAGTTACCTTTTGTTTCCTGTAAAAAAAACAAACAAACAAAAACAAAGTATAAATAGAAGCTGAAAGAATTATTGAGATTTAGAATGACATGTTGCATCTGTGCTCTACAACTCAATGTGACAGGACTAACTGCAATGTTGTTTTGTTTTTCTTCCAGGCCAGTCTAAATGCAAAAGGGATGCAGACTGAGAAAGGATGATGAATTCTCTTCTTAGGGTTGCTCTGACTGTATATCTCAAAGAAGCGGGCTTTAAACCCCCTAAAATGGATCCAATTACGAAGAGGGCTTTTTGGTGATGCTTGTGGAACTGTATGTAATTGTGTAACCCTAATTTTCCTGGCACGGAGGCTCTGACAGAGGCCTGTCATCTCCTCTAAGGCTCTTCTTTCAGGCACGATGCTGAAATGAGATCTCGTCTTAGCTGCAGAAATGCTGAAAGTAATATAACGGACACCAAGAGAACAAAATCACCTTCTTACAGAGAAATCCCTTAGAAGAAGGGCTTTAGCTTCCATATCTACACTGGTCTCTCAGCTGACATGATGCAGTGAAGAGGGCTGTGTGATATCTACTTATAGTGCAGTCTTACAGATGAGAAGAAATTTTTCATCTCTTAAAGCACTGAGAAATTTAATGTTGTCGCTTTAAAAAAAACTGTATTCAGTGCATAGTTGTGCAAATATATGCTCTTGAAAAAAGCAAAATTTATAAAAGCCTAATGATGGAAAAGGACCAGACGGGCTTTGGTGGCTGTCTAAATTCACCTTTGTGCACCCATTCCACCTGCCTGTGTCTCTCAGACCTCATAATCGGCAGCAGCATCCTCTGGCACGGCAATCTAATGGCTCATAAATGTTTTATAGCAGTGCATGATCTAGCTGTTCTGTATCTACCTCTGCTATTATGTGTTCTTTGAGAGAAAGAGATGAAAAACAGTCAGTTCCCTATGAATGAATGGATTTTAGTAATATTTTTTAAAATTCATATATAATAATGAAACTCTTTCATTTTTTTTCTGTCACTGAGAAACAAGAGCCATGTTAACCATACTGATATTCTTCTGATGATAATGAATTGTTTTGAATAGTTGGTTTAAGTGTGTGTGTGTGTGTGTGTGTGTGTGTGTAAATTACTGCAGATAGTAGTAGCAAATCTTCTGCCTTTGATCTTTGTAACCATCAAAGAGATCCGACCTCCCAAAGTCAGACAGCCAGCAACATGCAGTGCTGAATTTCATATGCTTTGAGAGAACGTCAAACAGCATCTCTTCATTTCTCCCTTGCTGGTCAGTAATCTCTGTAAAAGAAATACTATGAGACTGCATAGATAATAAACTGCCAGCTGCTAGCACATACTTAGCACAATAACAAATGTAAAGGCGAACTACTACATGTAGCAGTGAGTGTAAAAAAAACCAAAAAAAAAACCCCAATTCAGTTATTGTATGGCCCAGTTTGATCTTTTCTTACACTCTTATGACAATAATCCTTTGTAGTAAAAATACCCATTTGCTTTAATTGAATGGAGTAGAATGGAATGCTTGATCAAACTACCGTAGCTTTTTGCTTCACATTAGTAATTACTGCTTTTAAATCTCTGTGATTGAGATGGTTAGATTTTGTGTTTTTTCTTTGGTGTTGTCTGACAAGGTGTGCTAAGAATTAGGCACTTAAAAATCAAAAACTATATACGATCTTCCTTTTAGGGCAGCGGTCCCCAACCCCCGGTACCGGTCCTGTGAGTCATTTGGTACCGGGCCGCGAGAGTTGAGGCTCAGGTGTGAAATGTATGGTTTTCAGGATTTTTATCAGTTTTAGTGTTATTTTGTTATCGTTTTTATCGTTAACTCGGTTTTCCTGGGTCTTTTCACTTGTGTTATGAATTGGTACTGGTACTAGTTTTATTTTGTTGAATTTATCCGGGACACCATGAACCGGTCCGTGGCGCAAAAAAGGTTGGGGGCCGCTGTTTTAGGGTACTCTTCTTGTGTATATCTGGGTGGCTTCCAGTGCAAGTTCAGTTTTTAGAATGATAAATTGTAAAGTATTGTGATCATGTCTATATTTTCATCAAACTAAACATAGATAGTAGTCATCAACTGTCTCAGAAACTCAATCCATTTTCATTTGGTAAATCACCACTGGTGGTAAAAGTGAGGTCTCTGGCTGTGGTCCAGCAGTTTTCAGCTTCAGTTCTCAAAAACATTCACAAGGATGTGCAACTTTATTTCATCCTCCAAGGTAAAACTGTCAACTTAAACACGTAACATCCTAACGTATCTGAGGAAAGACCTTATCTGTGACACATGCTATTGTGTGCCAACACACTGTGCATTTGAAGAATGTTTTTTTGGTCATACCAACACAATCTTTGCTAACCACCAGCCCACTTGGCTGTTAGCAAGTTCTTTCACTTCTCCAGAATAAAAGTCAAGCTGATGGTTCACTGTTTTGACACACTGGAGGAAATCTAGTGCACACAACAGAGGCACAAGTGCAAGGGGACAGAACAAGACCTACTCTGAGTGATCTAAATATAGCCACCGTGCTGGAAACCCTCTCTGAACATGCTCATGAAGATGAACTTCAAAGGTAGATGGACCAAATTTAAATCCAAGTATTTTCATTTTTATTGGCTAATTCTTTGGTCACACATTATTTTTACAAGTTACTGCTGGAACACCGTATTTTCCCAGTGGAGACCATGAAGATTATACTTCATCATATTGTGTAAATATCCTGCCAAACTAAGCCAATGTGTTGTGTCTTGGTGTATGATTTTCTAGTGTATGTCTAACTTGTTAGATTTATGCAATATCCACACTTGTTCTGCTTTTCTGTGGTGCAGGTCTCGACCAAAACAGACAAAGTAACCTCCTAAAACAATCACTCAAATATAATTTCTGTACATATGCTGCACCAATCACAAATGTTTGTGCACACAATTTTCAAGTAGGAATACAATTAAATGTATGATAAAGATAAGTCTCTTCACTGTAGGTAAAGATAAGTCTTCCTTATCCATTTAAACTTCATTTGCATTAATGTGGTGTGCTGTTTGCCTTTGCCAAGCAAATTGAAAAGCTGTTCCTTCAAACAAACACGTTCTGTAAATAGTCGGGGGAAAAAAGGTCTCAATCCTAAATTAACCAATTTTTCATTATGCTCTAATAGCAATGGCTTTTAATTAAACATGCCTTTCCCAAAATAAAAATGCATTAAACAGGCATGTGCACTATTAAATTGTTATTTTCCCCACTACTAATTTGCTGGACTGGAGGCTGGTGGTTGTAAGTTATTTTTGTCTTGTCAAAGTTACAAAAGTATTTAAACTTTTCTTTACCTTCACCCGAGCATATTTTTCCACACATAAGCTTTTTAGGGTCAGAACAATATTTACACTTTTGCCACCAGGGAGCTGTTAATCTGTGGCTTGCACTCCTTGCTGCTGAAATGACTCCTTCCCTGCGATTGCTCCAGGAAATTAAGCTTATTTGACTGTTTCCCATACAGTGATTCACTCAGAGGAGCAGTATCTCTAAACATAAACTTAAAAGTTATTATGCCTTTAGATACTGTGTGTGGGATTTATGCAACTTCTTCTTAATTTGTCTCTGCAGCTTATTTAATGTGGGGCGTTTGAAGAGCAAGTTTAAAATTAGTATTTTTTCATCCCCTGCGTTGCTCTTCATTTAGCTGAATTGCAGGCAGTCATTGAAATTCTGAAGACAATGGGTAACCCTTTAGCTCAACCAAGATTTGTAATTTAACACAGTGAAGTTCAACATCCACAATACAATCTCTGCGCACCCACAACAACCACCGACCTGTCTTCTGTTTGTGAGATTTATTCAAATGTTGTTTTGAAGCTTTCTCGAGATATTTGCTACAGGCGGCTGGTAATTGTACACAGTATGAATTGTAGACACTGATTACTTGTTTGTTTCATAACCGGGAAGAGACAACGAAGTGAAGAGACATTTACAATTGATCTGTTTGCAGAGCCACTGCAGGATTCAATTTGTTAACTTTGTTAATGTGTTGATAGTTAAGCTAAGCTTTTACCATTCACCTATATGTCATTTTGACTTATTTAAATACTTATTGATTGCTTTTTACGTAATGTAATTTTCAGGTTATTGTTTTGATCAGTCAGAATTCCTGATGGTAAAGCTACAAAATGTAGTGGCTGTCATACTTCTCCTTTTGAAGAATGGGCTAAAATGTGAATGGGCAGATTCACATTTACAGACTTCTGAAGACCCACCAGAGACCACAGTAGCATCTTTACATTCACTCGCATTTTAGGGTTACCAGTTAACCAAACCCCATGTCTCTGGACTGGGGGCAGAAGCCAGAGTACCCAGAGAGAACTCACGCAAACAGGGAGAACATGCAAACTCCACGCAGAAAGGCCCCGGCCAGATGGTGGAGGCAAACTCAGGGTGTTCTTGCTGTGAGACAGCAGTGCTAACCACTGTACATCTGTGCTGCCCCTCAACACATTTATAAAGACCTCAATTTCTTAAAACAGTTGTGAATTATTTAAATCCTTTTTTGTTATGTTGCAGCAGTTCTTATGTTGACATCACCAGTTATTCAGCAGCAACATCAGCGGCATACTTTTTTAAGTATGGCAATTTCCTGTGTGAGAAACAGAGCAAAAATTACTTTATATGTATAAAAAAACTACCCTAATGTAAAAGACTATCTCTGCAATCAAGTCTTGCCCTGCTGACGTAATGTTAACCCATCTTGCACAGCTGTCAGCCACATCTAGATTCCTGTGAGGGGAAATGACAAATATTTTCCATTAACAACTAAATCACATGATAAAGGAGAAAAAATAAATGTAAATTTAATTACCCTCTATGCTTTTGTCGGCATTCATGCGACATTGGGAGTCTACTTGTGGGAATTTTTCGTTCAGGAGACATTGATTAATTATGCCACACACAATTAGCCTATCAAATCGAGTGTGTCCTCCTCTCCTGTGGAAAGGTGATGTCAGAATTTTATGGGGCATTAGGCAGTAGTGCTCCTTGTGTTTTCTCAGAGCGCCCTGGAGAGAAAGCATTGGGGGAGGAGTGCATTTGCAGGCTGTTTTTGTATGAATAGGGAATCATGAGGCCTGCAGGGTAAAGAGAAGACTAACTGATCCTTTTAGACCAATGTCAATACTGATACCCATCACTGTTTGCACTCCCAGCAGGGTCCATGGCCTGCCTGTAATGTTTGTAGCATCTCTGTGATTGAGAGGAGAAATGACAGTGAGACAAATTAAGAGAGCAGGCAGAGATTGCTGCCCTATAGCTCCTCATTCCAGAATGCAAATTGTCTACTAATACGTCTACGTTTTTTATGCATTGCATAGATGGAATCGCTGGGAAAATGTAGAATAATCACTCCTAACCCCATCTCTGTGTAGAGCACAATATAATTTATAATCTAGCACATTTATCCGTAAGCAACATTTTTTTCAATATATGTGAGGTCTATTTAACAATTCTCAGCTCTCACCACGTGTTTCTTTATGGAGGGCCTATGGTCAGTTTGTCAGACTTACCAACATGTTGCCTCATCAGTTTAAAAAGAAAATCTTGTGAAAGTTGTAATCTGCAATTTTTTTTGGTGATGAACAACGGTTGTTGCACTCTGCTGAGGAGAGTTTTCAAACAGTGGAATGAGGATATCCACTGTGTAATGGCAAGTGCTTTATACTAAATGATCAGTTCTTGTATTAAAGTCATTATTCTTGTACATGAAATACAAAAGCCATTCTTTCAGATGCGTTATCAGTTAACACCTCAATCCTCAAAACCAAAGGCCGAACGTATAAACAATGTGTATACAAAAAAATGACCTGCTTCTTGTGTGAATGGGTGAGTGAGGCAAATTCTGTAAAGCACTTTGAGTGCTCAGAGTAGAAAAGCACCATATGAGAACCAGTCCATTTACCATTTACAAAAACTGTTACTTATAGAGATGTCTGGTGAGAATGTTGCTGTCTCTCTATCACACACATGGGTGCATCACACCATGCATACACCTGATATGATGAAGTGGAAGAAATTAAACAACATGGTATTTAATCAGTGCGTAAAATTCAGTGTAGGATTGTGTAAAACTCAACTGATTCCCACAAATTAAGTACCTAAATTCCCATAAATTTCCACACACGGTTATACCAATCTAATTAAGCCCAGTGGTAGCACCGGTGTGGAACACCTGGTTCTTAATATTGGTTTGGTGAGGTTTTTGCTCATTATGTTTTTCTTTTTTTGTTTGTTTTGTGTTTTTTCCCTCTCCCCTTCTTCATCTAGGTCATTTACAAAATGAATCATCTAAAGGCCTTTACACACCACGCAGGCAATTTGCGGGGATGCTGCGATATGAACAGGGACTCAAACCAGCGACCTACAGGGCAACCCTGTAGGTCACAATGTACTGAAACTTAGCTGCCCACCATTGCATCACAGGCTAGAAAAAACCCAGCTCTTGAAGTGTACCCATTTCGATTTTGAAAAATGAAATGAATTCCAAGCCCTGTTCACTGAAAGCCAGTTTCAGAGTTCACATTTAACAACGTATATTAAAATATTTTTCTTTCTCTTTGCGCAAACAGGAATATGTTCAATCCAAATCTAAATTAGTTACTCTAAATTTTCTCGGGCCTCTTTTTTCCTCTGTTTATATTACTTATTTTGTAATTGGGGGTGCTCTAAGTGGCTCCAGCAGTGGCTAATGATATGTTCCATGTGTGGATGTAGTTTTACTGGCTCTCATTCGCTGCTTTTTAAAAAAAATGTTTGTGATCAAAAATGTAGACCTGAAACCATCATTTATTTTTTACCACCTCTTCAAACAGTGTCACGGTTTAATATTCACTGAAAATATGCTGATTCTTTGCTGCTGTATTAATTGCTGCTTGAAATGATTTGTGGCATAAAGAGCAATTTTTAAATGCAAATGAAGAATAAAGTGAGGAAAATCTGCATCCATGGGTAAAGATGGGATTGAAAATCAAGCTCTTGCACATGTGTAACATTTCACAATGATTGGGTTTTATAAAGGGTGCTTATTTGTACTCATGGCTTTTTAAATCTAAAGGAAAAATGCATGTGCACATTCCTGTCCAGGATTTTATGTGTTGGAGCCTGAATGTGTTAAATAGTGAAGTGATGCAGTTATGATTTTACTGTACAGTGAGCACATTAATGGCCATTTTCTTATGTTGAAGGGTTGCGTTTTTGCAGTATTTATGTATTATTCTCCTTCTGAAGTCCCTGTGCTCTTTCAGTAGTTAAATTTTAACGAGCAGAGTAATGATTCACGTGTGGAATTAGTTTTGCATTTCTAATTTATGTATTTTACTGTAAATGACCACTGTAAGCAAGTGTGCCTTATTCGTGTCTTATCTTCTAATGAGGACATCATAAAAGAGCATCTTAAAGTATCAAATACATTTCTTAGGGATCTCATAACAAAATTCCTTCAGGCAAGTTTTGAGCTTTGTCTTTGATTTTGCAAGACTACACATTATGGTTCTTTGTCCAAAAAATGTGCTACAACTTCACAGCAGTGTGAGAAGCCTCAGTTAACCTTGTCGTCCTTCATCTCTTTCATATTTCACATCCATTTTTAAGATGACAAACCTGAATGTGAGGGTCTTTTCCCTTTCTGGGGCCTTGTTTTTTTAAAATAAATATCTAAAAATGTTTTGGCATGTCGTTCATTATCCATTTTTCCGTTCAGTCTCTGTTTTGAAGGTCAATTTACAGTTAATTGGTACAAGTCATGGTCATGGAAAAGTATTTCCATGACAACCATTTGATATATGACTGACTACAAATGCACAAGACAACTCAGCAATCTCCACACATCAGTTCTGCATGAAAGACAGTTGCTGATAAAGGAAAAAACTAAGAAAAAAAACCACTCCTAGTAACATCTGTGTTGATCAGCCAAGCAGTTTAGCTCTTTGAATAAGCTCCAGCTTTTAACCTACTTTACTGGGATCAGTTTGTGTGCATGTATATGTATCCTGTGTAGTATCTTTGCTGTTCATAGGACTGCAGATTCCTGGGATCTGCTAGAGCCACTCACCCAGTTTGAGGGTCACCCCTCTCGTGTGCTCCGATTACCAAGAGGACCCCAGAGCGCTTCTCTCAGCCCTGAGTATTCTCGTGTTCCTTCCTCCTGACGTTGCTATCACTTGGTAGAGATACATGTATCACTACGGCCATCTTCCTCTGCTTCTCCACCAATACTATGTTTGGATGGTTGGCTATCACCAGCTTTTCTGTCTGTATCTGGAAGTCCCACATGATCTTACCATGGTTATTCTCAACCACCCTAGGGGGCATATTCCATTTTGACTTTCTGACTGCCATACCATATTCGGCACAGATGTTCCTGTATATTTGCCATCCACTTAGTTATGGTATTCCATGTATGCCCTGCCTGCTGGCATCTTGTAACAGCACCCTGCTGTTATGTGCTGGATTGTCTCAGGTGCATCTTGCCTGGTGTTGACCCCGGCCTTTATGAATCTTGTGCTTAAAGTTTGTTCCTGTGTTGCCATGATTAGTGCCTCTGTAGTGTCTTTCAGTGGTTGGACAAAGCTGAACTCTCAGTATCAACTACTTCTATCTGCTGGTGGTATATGCTGTACAGGAGCGTGTCATTCCATGATGGTTCCTCTCCTTGCTCCTCTTGTGCTTTTAGCTTTCCTCGATATCTGCAAGGGTAGCGCATTTCCCTCAGTTCTGACTAATTTCCTTCTCTTTCTTATCATCCGATTACACTTCTGCAATTCTGAATGACATTCTGATGCCATTGGTGTAGATCCTAGTAGTATCAATCAGTGAACTGATGTCTCGTTTACTCTTGGCATACAGCTTAATGTAGGGGAAGTGGCTAACGATTGCTCCATTTTGTAGTTGGTACCTGTTGCCAGTCTTGTTGATGATCTGACGGAGTAGGTACAGGCCTATGCAGAAACAGGTGTGTAGTGTGGACAGGGCATCTCCTTGGTAGATCCTACACTTGATGACTTGTGCAACTGGCTTGAAGCTGGCCTCAAGTGTTTGGCACATCCCCATCCAATTCATGATGAAGGCTGTTAGGGTCCTGTTGATCTTGTACAGTTCTAGGGATTCCAGGGGGCATTAGGCCATAGGCTTTCTCGTAATCAATCCAGGCAATGCACAGATTGGTTAGTCTGTTCAGTCTACCACTCTGTCTACCAGTAGCTTCTTTTTTGGCTCAAGAAGCATTTAGTTTCTGTGTGAATCATGTCACGGTCTGGTGCTGTCCAGCCCTTCATGTTTGAGACCCTTCCTTGGATGTCTGCCACTGTGATGGTTACTGGACTGTGACTGATCTTGGCTCCACTAGCCACTGAGCATTGTTGCTATGGGTTGCATCCTTTTCCCATACACTTTTCCAGTATTGCTCCATCTCCAGCCTTGGTGGGGTTGTTCTTATATTGTTCACCGCCACTCCACTGAGAGTACACCTTGGATGGTTTGATGGACTCAGCTGACTCTCTGGTATACGTCCTCAAGCGGCTACTGCTCCTTGTGGCTCTCCATTTAATATGAAACATGGTAGTACACCTTTCTTTGTGGTGAAGGGTAGTGGCTTGATGAAGTG
>NW_005187634.1:718694-811588 GCF_000239375.1 Pundamilia nyererei | reverse complement strand
TGCCAAGCTTCTTTTCAGAGAGCTGTGATAAAAGTCCATAGGCATGGGCTGTTTGTGCCAGCATGAGCTGGCTAACATAAGTAATCATTAGAGCGATATTATATGATGAATAAATGAACACTTAGATGAATGTTGGATTTTATGGTGATGCTGTTCACCGTGCTCTGTCTTGTGCAGGTAGCCTCGGGGAATAAGGTCTTCTATATTGTTGGGAGTAATAATTGTTTCATGCAATAAACATCACTCTAGTACTGTTATGATAACTCCTTTAAGCTAAGACAAGTGTGCACACTTCCCTGCTCAATGTTGTTTATCCACACATTTAGTTCATAGAACATACCATGAACAACAAATACCGTGAAGAGACTAAAGTGACTACTATCTAAAAACTGCTTAAGTAGTCACTCTTGGTTGTAAGGCTTTATTTTTTAATAACAGAATAAATTTTCAGAATAAATTCTCAAGAGAACTGTTGAATATATAGTGTTTTTTTTAATGTACCCTATGTGTGAAGAACAGGAGACATGATTATGGTTAATGAGATTTTAAGCATGAGAACCACCTTTTGTTTTATTAATGAGATTCTGTGTTTATCCTGACTTTGTTGTGGGAGCCTAGTGTTAACAGAGGTCTAATGTCCTTATTACCTTGTCCAGGAGGACTGTAATAGCTGTGCCTAAAAATGTAACGATATGGCCAAACTCGGCCTAATCCTCATTTTTTACCTTAAGCCAAGTTTTCTCCTCTTCCAAAATACACAACTGCTAGTTCTCCTCTGTTAGTTCCTGCACCTACAACCTGCTGTTGTTTAATATAAACTGCATAGCTTCTGGAGTTGGGTGGTGTTTAACTGATTACATTTATTTTACTCTTGTAGAAATTGCAGAAATATGAATTGCTATCATAACTGTCTTTGGTGTGGCTGCAAGTAGATGAAGCTTTTGTGCAGATATATAAAGTATATGTTGCCAGATTTACTATAGCTTTTCTAAAATTGCTGTGTGTGTGTGTGTCCAAAGTCTTACCTCCTCTGGCCTCCTTTCTGAGATAGCAGCCAATAAATATGTCACTCTGAGACCAAGGCATGGCTCTGAGGGAAATCTCAGATCTCTCTCAAATCAGCCGTTAGAAAGAGAGAGACAGAGGTCAGCGAATTCGCAGTTGTTTTCTGTGCATCCCCCACTTACCTACAACCATCTGCCCCACAGCCCAGCCCACTTAACCAAACTAAAAGCCTTTAGGAGAAGGAGTGGGTCTACAGTAGTAGGGGTCAAGCTGTGGCCTCTTCTCCTGTACTGTCAAGAGTGCTTTACTTTAAATCCACCTGAGGGATGTCTACACATTCGTATCTATGACATTATCTTCATACAAAATGGGCACTTTAAAATTGTATGATGAGCAGAATTTCCATAATAGAAATATTCAATTCAATTCAGTTTTATTTATAAAGTGCCAAATCACAACAACAGTTGCCTCAAGGCGCTTTATATTGCACAGTAGATCATACAATAATAGTTACAAAGATAAACCCAACAATCATATGACCCCCTATGAGCAAGCCCTTCTGGCGCGTTAAAAAAGAAATATATGTTTATTGTTCCTTTAAAGGTTCTGTAGTATATTTAGTAACATTTCAGTAAAGGCAGTCCATTCTTTCCAGATTTGCCTGAAAATACAAATACTTACAGAAAAATGCTGTTTTTAAGGGCAAAAATAAATTATTGAGAAATTTAAGTGTGCCAGCATAGAAGTGCCAAAACCAAGTTTCCTTGAATAGACTCATAGTCCCCATAAATGTGTAGCCTGTGGTGTAAAAAACACTTATTGACTCCAAATGTTTTTTTGTTTTTTCAATATATAAATCAAGTCTTTAATCACATTAAGGTTTAAAAGGGGTGTTGCTAAAACTTCCTCTTTTTCTTTTACACTATTATTTCTGGAATTCTAACTTGTATTAACACCTGCTCCAACTTTGGTGTGTTAAACTCCAGTGTTACTTAGTACTAATTAGCAGCTATGTGCTTTCCAGAGTTAGCTGGTGACTTGGTACTTTAACTGCAAATATATCCAAATATTGTAATTTCTGGCTCCACAAAGTCATCACCATTCACAATAAATTGGTGATGCCCCAAATTTATTTATTAATATATTGCCTTGTGCTTGGTTAGTGAAGTTCTGTTATGTTCCTTGAGCTGAGCATTTTAGCTCTTTCTTGCTGTTTGGATAACTGGATGGGATAAGTGAGTGGTTGATCTTATTAAGAGGCACAATGCAGGCTCATATGATCAACGACAAGATAGACAGCACCCCACCCCCTCAAACGCATTCCCTGCTTTATTCTTTTCTACTATAATAGGAGCCATATAAACATCATTTTAGAATGATTACATTTTGAAACAAGCAATTGAGACCAAAAACTCATCAGGAAAGGGTCTAAGGTCAAAGGAACTGAGAGTGTTTTTCTGTAAATCTTTCTCTATAAATCATTATCAAACAAAGCAGGTTAATGCCACTTCTATTTACTTAAGTTTTCCTACCCAGAAGTGGTCTATTTTAGTCTATTAGTGGTCTATGACCTAATATTTTTCTATTAACTTAAAATATTAGAGTGCATCTTTAAGTGAACAAAAGCAAAAAGTGAAGGACATTTTTGTTTTTGACTCTATAATAAAGTCTGGAAGGATTTTGAGTCCATGCATGTGTTTACTGATAGAGTTTTCTGTCTATTCTGGTCTTTGGGTGCTTGGCATGAACAAACTGGTACTTATATAAAACATTGCATTCCATTGATTATAGCTGTTTACCGGTTGGAATTAGTGAAAGATTTAAAAAAAGCATAACTGATATGTTGGTTCTCTCTTGGTAAACACCAATTACTGGCTCTAGCTTTTGTTTGATTACAGTCAACTAAGGTTTGATTGCAGACATAGCTTTGTTTACCACCTAATATTTGCATGACGAGGTAATCAAATTTAATAACAGAGGAGTATAGAAATGCCTCAGACAGGCCTTATTATTTTTTCATTTCATGTGATTTTTCTAAGCTTTGATTACAGAGAATTGATGGTACTTTGGTTGCTCTTAAGTCTCCTGTCAAATGCCACAAGGTTTCTAAAATTCCAATCTGCGAGTGGGATATTGGGCCATGTGGGTCATGACAAATGCACCCTTCTGGAACACTGAAATAGCAGCACATATGTCTCACACAGCTTCCACTGTATTGTAGCTTGTATGGCTCACATCCAGTTCTGTCAGCCCATGCGACTCAAATGCATTGCCTTTATTTTCCACTGTTTTGATTTGGTTCCATCTGTTACCACTCAGTGAGGGGCTTAAGATATTATTTGACACCCAAGCTTGAGGAAACATGCAGGCTGCAGACCTTCGTAAAATGCTGTAAGTTTGTCTTCGAAACACGAGTAGCTGAAATGCAGGAAATCTAACAATATGTGTCATCATTACATGTTAGTACTGGCATGCAGACCTGCTGTATAATGGCTTAGGATGATCAAGGGGCTCTTTCAAGATAACAAACTGTAATACTTCACAAACAAGATAATTACAAGTGTTTGACTGAAACCATTGATGAGTTGGACATGAAGTTCAGAATGCCAAGAGAGGACATAGGTTCACTTTGTAAACTTATCTGTGAGTGGGTATGGGGACAATACTTGCAATCTGTTCATCTCTTTTTACCATGCTGGTGGGAACGTAATTACTGTTGATGATACAAATAAAATGTGCCACTTATGGACTTCTGTGTCACAATAGCGTCCAATCAGACAGGATAATGTGCAGTGTTATTTTAGAGGGATTTTCACCACGCTCTGCTGAAGTTTGTTTGAAGTAAACATCTGGCCTTTTTCATTGATCAGGTTTTTTGTGAAACCTGCGTCATTTCTCAAAGTCCCATTTCAGTGCAAGAAGTCCGTCAAAATCCATTTTATACTTGCAAAAATTTAGCACTAAAGAGTAATATTATGGGTTTTTTTATTTTTACAAAAGTGAGTTGTGGATGACTGTATCAAATACCCCCAAAGGCCCAGAACTAAAGTGAGAGCTGTTGTAAATGTGTTAAACTGAGAGAACCTCGTAAAGTAAAACTAAGCTGGGATTGGGATGACTTTTACTAGTGTGTTTAGAATCTAAGGGCTTTAAGTCCTCAAGAATTAGGAGGGAAATTTTCGTTTGACAGCCGAGGAATGCTCTTGGCCTCTCGTGTGTTCCATGTGTTACCTCTACTGTGAAATGATACAGCAAAATCAAAACAGTGTCCTTACTGTGAAAGCACAATTTGGGTTTCTGTAATCAGGTTTTTCTCTCAACAGCTCTCAAAATATGTGCCGACAAACAGAAGAGGGGCCACTAAATGGGGACACTGGCAGGGAGTGTAATGCACGATGAAGATTTTAAAAAGGAGTAAGTATCAACTTAAGTGTTTCCTCCTTTCATGTCATATTCTTATTGGTCGTGTAGCTAAGGTACTGTTTTGCCAAATGATGAAGGGTGAAGTGTATGGACCGCTGTGAAAGGCTGATATTCTTTTTTTCCCCTCCGTGAGTTTACGCTGGATCTCTACCACATATAATCTTCTCTCTGATTTCATTACCAGTCTTTAGCGCATCTGTTTAGTGATATCAGTGCTGGAGTTTACTCGCCATACACGTTTGAGAAGTTGACTCTGATTTTGAATAAGATGTGTACTGTTCTAATTAGCATCACGCAGAAACCGACTAATGCAAACTTGAATTGACAAATTTGAATTGACATTGCTTTTATAATTTGAGATTACGGGTTTTAATAAAACACCCTATTCATGCCTCATTTCCACTGATCACCAGCTGCTGGGTCAATTGAATAATTAAGAATTTAATTAAACTTCAGTTTGGATCCCTATTTTCTAACACAGTCAAGTCTTGTAGTCTAAGCATAAGTAGCAGAGATCAAATAGGGAAGGGATGATGTGCCAAGCAAGAATTTAGTGATGTGAGCTCTATCATGCACTAAAATGGAAAGGTCTGAAGTGGCTTATCTATTTGATCTCTGAATCCTCTGGTTCCACTCCACAGAGTGGGGCTGTTATTTTTCTGCTTGCCCATATTATACTTCAGATTTCAGTGCAACCCTCTATGTATGCAGCATTTCAGTCTGTATTATCCCTCTGGACTGCTCCTCTCATCATTGCCAGCATGTAATACAATACTTTCTATTGACTTCTTGGGAAGCAGCTCTCGCAGTGAATTGACTGTGTTGCTGTGACCTAAAGTAGGCTAATTTTACTCAATGGTGCATGAGTAAATGTTAAGTGAAGCTACTTTCGATATGATAATATTGCATCAGTATGTATCACCATATACCAAGGCGCTTTTTTATCATTTGCTGTTTTTCCAGTATTGACTGTCTTTGGGTAGGCATAGTATTGCTTTACAAAGACCCACAGAGTCCTTGTAAAGCGCTGAGTATTTAGTCGTAATAGTACAGCATGTTCTCCCAAAGTTCTGTGGTATATATATTTATGCATTATCATCAGTAAAGTGCATAGTAATTTTTTGTTTTCAAATAACTCGGAAGAGTCTAATTTAGCAAAATACTGAAAATGTAAAGTATTGGACTTCAGGTTTATGGAGGACTGATATTTAAGATAAACCTAGCAAACTGATAGATCAGCATTTCAGCACCTGAACTGCTGAGGGCAGCACTGCTATAAATCACTATTTTCCATCAACACAGGACTGCTTCAAAAGAGCTAATCATCATTATTTTTAATTTAGTAAAAGGCTATTATGAAGTTAAACATATATAGAGCCAAGCATTACCTTATGCTTGGCTCTATATATGCTTAACTTCATACAGCTTTAGGCTTTAAAAATCTCAAGTATTTGTTTAAAATGTAATTAAAAGGTTTCGCAAACATAAAATGTGTGAAAATTGTGTTAATGATTTTAGCGTAACGTAAGAAATAGTTCTATTTTTTATTTTTTGTAACAATGTCACTGCAACAAAAAAATAAACAAAAAATGTACTATCAAAATAGTGGACACAAAAAAATCTTATGGGCCTGCATTAAAAAAAACTTTTAAGTGCACGTTATTTCCAACCAAATCCAATTAACATGCAGCAGAGAATGAAGTAAGGGAACTTTTAATCAACTGTAATTGCACTGTCGCTTTCAACTTAATGTCAGTAGTGGGTCCTATTGGTGCAAAGTAACAACATACTCTTCAGACACACACACACATACACACACACAAACAAGTACGTATGCATAAAGCCTTTCTGATTTACTGCTTTGTACACATTGTGCTGATACTGAAAATCACACTATGCATCACAGCACCTGATGAATAGACCCAGTGTAAAGTTATAGTTGGGTTGTAACCCTATGATATATGCAGGTTGCAAAGCTGCATGAAGACTGCTTACGAATAAAGTAGTATTTCTGGAGCCGATGTAAAACTGTATAAAAGTGCTTATAACCACACTCTGTCAGTAACTCCACGGGCTCAGTGACTGTAACCTGTGGAATATCCTCTGTATTCAAAAGTTTTTCAAAACCTTTTGAGTGTTTTATACAAGACTTACTGAAGAAATTATTACGAGCAAATTATCCTGTATCTGTAAGAAAAGAAAAATAACAAGGGCATGCATCAGTAGATTTTGGTGTTATTTATAAGGCACTTAGACAGGATGGCTGCCTTCATCCTCTGTATGCATTCTCTAGGTTCTGCAAAAACAATTAAAAATAAAAACAGGGACTACACTAGTTTCTTATTCATTTTTTAAATTTTTTTTGTCTTTTCAAATGATACATAAAGACCAAAGTCTTAGGACCAAATTTTAAAGCTGTTCCCCCAGGCTTTAACTATAAGATTTAGAAATAGCGGTGCAGTGCACACTATAGGTTATCATTAAATTTTCTTATCAGTAGCGGGTATACTGCCCTGTATGTAACTTTCTCTCATCAGGCTTACATATCTGAGTCATGGATGCACACACACACTTGCATGCTTTTTAAACTGCAAGTCCTCACCTCATCCTTATCTTTACATGAAAATCATTTTAAAGCAACTACAATATTGGCTTTATTTTCGCAAGTTTCTCCTCCACTGTATTACTGCCCTGCAGATCCCTAGATACCCCCATTTCCTTTTTAAACATTCTTTTATTGATCTTTATTGCTAGTACCCTGAGTGATATAAACAGAAGGTTTGAATGTTTGTGTATCAGTTGGATATGAATAAGAATGATCCTAAAACCCATAAAGCAAAGCTAGAATATAATGAAATAACAAAATCAAAGAACCAAAAACACAAAACACTGGGTCAACAACCCAGGGACCCTAACAATTTTTAAGCTCCATAGATGTTTGGGCAACTCACTAGCTGGTTGTATTGTTTCATTTTCACTCATATGTATTCAACCTTGCAGTTATAGTTAGCTGTGATTTGGGCCTTGTTGAAAAACTTCAGTTCAGCTGTCTTGAAAAAGAAACGCATGTCAAAAAGAACATTTAAAAAGTGTAGCTAGATGTGCATTTCAATGTAATTTGTTATGTTTTTCATAGAACAATAGTTGTACCTCTTGTATTGTTGTAGATGGCATCATACTGTAGCAATACAGTGCAATAAATGTTTTCCTCATATTTTTCAGAGCACACCCAGCAACTGACAAGTTGACCTTGAATGTATAATGCAGTAGATGAAGCAGTTATTCTAGACAAAGCTGGTTACAACAAAATTCATAACCTTAAACCTAAGAATATGCCGAGATTGTTATCTTTAAGCGTTCTGTCCTAAATCCTGGAAAAGATTGAAGTTATTAGGGGAAAAGTATCTAAAATCCTTTTATTCAGATGTCTAAAGGTAAGGGCAAATATGTGACCACAGTGGGGTTTTTTGCCAGTTAGGAATAATTCCCTACTCTAAGACGGTAGATAAATGCGGGTTTATTTTATTCATCTGCAGCTGGAAGTCAGAAAACAAGCTGAAATAACACATATCACAACCCATTTCTTTGCGATTAGCCATGCTTCTCAGCCACTAAAGGGATTTAAGACACGATAATAAAGATAAAAAGGAAACATTAATGATTTTGTTATGTTAATTAAAGGCAAGAGGATTAGCAACAACACAGGAGCCTTGTAAAGAAATAAACAGACAGGGACTCTGACATTTTTCCAAAAACATTTATAATAATAAATGAATTTGGTCCATGCTGTGATCAAACAAATTGTATGGGAATTGGGGGGGTAAAACATGAAAAAATTAAATAAATAAATAACACTTCTCACTTGTCTTAAAGGGCAGTTAGAGTTTGAATTCTGTGGTGTGTAAAAGTGTAGCATTAGTAGTGTGCACTGCTGGTCAAAAGTCAGCAGCTACTGAGATAAGTTGTTAATTTGTAAAGAAAAACATTGAATTTAATAAAAATTGAGAAATTGATGAGAAATGTTATAAATTACAGTTAACGATTAATAATAAATAATATTGCCCTGTCTATACAGAAAACATTCAGATACTCGCTTTCTGTAACCACTTTTTTTAATGTTTAAAGATATTGTTAAAGACCTTCTTATACATCTGAAAACTGTTGTAATGCAATATTGTAATGCAATAGATTTGGCTGTTTAGGTATCTGGAGCATCAGACTATGTGGATTCTGAAAATGATCCAAAAAGATCTAAATCTAAATATTGTTGGATTCATAATTACACCAGTCTCTGCATTCCCAATATACACATCTTAAACCTTGGGAGAACTTAAGACAGAACAAATGAAGATACAGAGTTCTTAATGCCATCTGTCAAGCATGGCAGATACGTTTTATTGGTTGTAAAAATGAAGATTTCTACAGGATAAAATTAATTTTGATCAAGGAAGGCCATCATTCCAATTTGCATTGCTGTGTCAAAGCCTTTGGATGTCACTTTACTGGAGGCAATTTCCTTCTACAATGACCCACATCTCACATCTCCATACTCTGCTGTAAACTGTTAAGACAAACTGCTAACAGCTTGTATTTTGTCTATAATGGTGTGGCCAAAGCAGTCACCAAATCACAGTCCTAATGTTGTCCCTCTTGTGGGAAGAGCTTGATCGTATGATATGCAAAAAAATGGCAATGAAACCAACTTTCATTGCCAGGAAGCTTTTGAAGGAAACATGGGGGAAATGTCTTCATTTACTTTAAACAACTGACAGAAAATAGTCTTCAAGGCTGGCATATGTGCCGGTACAATAGCTATGTGCAGCTTGCTGTTCTTGCACAGTGCCAGGTGGCTATAGAGGGAATCTTTGGGGATGTGACTGTTGTCCATGTGGTGGACATGACTAAGCCAGCATCTGTGTTGCCTGAGCAGCCTGTACAGGCTGGTGTGGGACAGAGCCCGAGATGCAATGGAGGCAGTAGAAATGGAAGGTGTTGAGCCTGGTGCCACCATTCAATAGTGTGCTGATGTTGCAAGTGCAGTAGACTTTCATCAGAGAACCATCATAAGAGTACCCATATGGAAAAGATATATATAAATCTTATAAAGTTTGTATCTGTCTTGTGTGAAACTTGTATGAAAAGCATGTAAGAGTGAAAACAGATATAAGATCCCTTGAAAAATTATATAATGAAACGTGTATGTTTTGGATACTTACTAAAACAATGTATGAAAGTAATGAGAAAGTGGCCACTTTCATGAGTAAATCATGTAAGCCTTATATGATTTATATGGCCACTTTCATGAGTAATCACATATAAGTTTTTACTATTTCTTTTCCATATGGGTATGCACAGGGAGAACATGTAAAGTTGACTAAGAAGCTCTAGCTGGAGCTTTCCTGTTGTGAGGTGATCCATGCATCCATATGCCACGCTCACCCCTGTATATGAAGAACGATATTAATACTACTCAACTGATTATTTTTGTTTTTAGCATCATTGCAGTATGAAAATATACAATAACATTTAGTGAAATGCACTGAACAGCAATATTAAATGTAACGTGTGCTAACATTTATCTTTAAGTAGGTGTAGAGCAGACATTTTGACTTGTGATATTAATTAATGTACTTGTTTTTTATCTATATACACTGTCAAGTGTCTTCTTTGAAAAATGTAGTCTGTTGAAGCTTTCTTTATTCGCTTACCCAATTCCATTTTGCAATCAATGGTGCCCTTGTTTATTCATAATTTCAGCGCACCCTTTCCTTTACTGCAGTGCACTTTTTCTCTTCCATAAAAGCTCAGAGCCATCGCTCTCCATCTAGCTGTTTGCTGTGTAGTTTAACTCAATGTTAGCAAGAGAGGTAAACCATTTAAGGTGTTAAGAAACATGTTGTTTTAAAGGATTTTAACTAGGAAGGACAAATGGTTTGGATTACCAGATGTCTTAAAATGTTATTTTTACATTCGGTGCATGCCTGATTTTCCAAATTCAGCAAGTAACAGGATTACATATTTGTAATCTCAAGTTTGGACAAAATAATCAGTTATAAGTATATATTTCCATAAGAAAGCATACATAACTGCAGATCCTGTGATGACAATTGTAGGTGCCTTGAACCTTTTTGCTGCATCGGATGTTCTTTTCTGAATTTACTGACTGCTTGAAATGTACACCACCCCCTGATGATATCTCTTATACTAATATGACTGATCTCAAATTGTCTGAAGATCTTTTTAACTCCTTTGGAAGACTCATAGTACCCAAAGTATTTGTTATGGAAGGCCTCAGAGAACTTGGAGAACACTATACAGTGGAAAACAGAACCACATACACTTTTAGAGGTTTAAATAAAAAAAAGTTCTACTTGACTCTCCTGAGATTCTTAACAGTCTCAACTAATCTCAAACACCTCATTCAACTTTTATGTTTTCTTTTTCATTTAATTACTCATTGTTTGTTATTTAAAAGATGGAAATAAATACAATTATAAATTGCTGTCATTAGATTAAGAATATTAAGTTCATAGATATTTTTTGTTTCCAAGATGATTATCTGGAAAAAAAAAACATGAAATGCATTTTTGTGAAACAATAACTGTATGTATCTGTGCATTGCTAATATATATTTTTTTGTAATATATCAATTCCTAAAGCACTTTCTGGATGGATGCAAACTGCATTTCATTGCCTCGAATAGAGCAGGGCGATATGGCCAAAAATATTTATCACGATATATATTTGAAAATTTGCGATAATGATATAACTGACGATGTAATTGATGCGAGACAAAATACAACTCCACAACATTACTAGCGCAAAAAGACAACCTTCCATTTATTTTCACTTAAACAAGAAGCTGGTTTTTATGTACATTAAAGCTTTATAAAAATGTAACAGTGCAAATGCAAATTCCTTGCTGAAAGTTTAACCAAAAGGCATTTCCAGTAGAAAGTGGAGGAAATGCTTCCTCCACTTCTGTACCATTGATTTATTAATGTTGAATTCTCTGGCAGCTGTTCTATTCCCATGTTGTTGCAGTACATTAATGACTAACCTTGTATTGTGGATGGTTTATCTCAGTTGTTCTCCTGACTGAAGTTTGGTGTTTACAGCATCCTGCCATGCGATTGCATTTGTCTCTAACCATGAGGAACCTTCACGTTAACTTTTATAAGTGGAAAAGTGTTAGTGTTCCTCTTCCAGCTTCACTGTTTATGTTATGCTAACATAGCTGTGTCGCTAGCGATCACGTAGCACATCATTATATACCAGCTAGCCCAACTTCAGTAACCCTACAAACGTCACTGCTGTTTAGTTTCCTGTCTTCATTTATGTTAGAAGTGATAGCAGAGCTGTACGTTTGAATTTTTTCAGAAATCTCTCAGTCAGAACATGCAATATCATGCTTAGCTCGCTAGTTTCGCTAGTTACCTAACTTCCGCTAGCTTGCTGCTAACTTCTAACTCCGTTAAATGTAATAAATTTTGTTTTCACGGATGCCTGGAAGTTAAACTTCATAGTTACACCTGGTAAAGCAGCAATGCTGATCGTTTTATTAAAGATGAAAGAATTTAGACAGTTTTTAACTCTCAGTGATGCTGCAGTGTTGTTTGACCTGAAATATACGGAGTTTAGGACCCAGATTACTCCCAGATTTAAGAGCATCTTAGTCCGACAAATACGACAATAACGACGGCCGCTTGCATGTTCTGCAAAAAAATGTGCTTTGTCGTGTATCTGACGGACAAACACCAAACCAGTTCCACATCACTAAAGTTACACAATTTTTACAAACCAATTCTGGTTCATCTGTTTCACTCAACAATCGGCCATGTGCGTATGAAAACAAAGGCACTGCGCATGCGCGTTTTACTCATACTCTATCGCGATATTTCATTTTCCTATCATTGCCTAACATTATACCGGTATTACCGTGAACGGTATAATATGGCCCAGCCCTATTGCCTCATACTTGTGACATATGCAATTACAATAAATAAAGTTGAATTCTTAATGTTGCATTAAGGAAAACCAATAGTTTGCTTAATTTATTCAATAGAAGTAGTGTAATTTGTTTGTTTTCAAGTGTCAAAGAGGAAACTGCAGTCCCCGATCACATATAGTTTGGGACTCTGAAACAAATTATGTTCATTAAGTAAGAAAATGATTACAACCCATTAGTGAGGCTGCTAATCAGCCCACTACTGTAACCTGCAGCTGTGCCTGCCTGTCTGAGCTGCTCTTTGCTCTTTGCCATTCAAACCGTTTCCCCATTCAGGTTTATACATACACCATTTCTACTGTGGAAAAATATAGCACTGTCAACACTATATATGTTTCATTATTTATGTTTGTATCCTGGACGTCGTAATGAGAAGATTATTGGTATTAATATATTTATCCCATATTTATCCCTGTGACCTGCTATGTATACAGTGTAATCTCCTATAAAATTTAAATATGACTGTCCACAGACATTTAAACATTTTAATGCAATAAAACTTCAGCAATACTCTGCTGTTTAAAAAAAAAAAGGCATACCAACATTCTTCTTCTTCTTACCCCTCTACTTTTGGAAATGAACACCTTTAACACCTAGAGCACGCAAACTAAACATAATTATCATAACTACCTGAGATTGCTCTCACAGTGCTCTCCTTTTTAAAATTCAGATTTGCAGCTGTGGCAAATGTGTTATTTTTTCCTTGTAATTTGTGACATCATTTTTTAAATATAATTTCACTTTTTTAAGTGTTATTAAAGGTAAATAATAGTTTAAAAACTTTGTTGCTTTGACCTTTAACAGCTTTGTATTTATATAGAAGGTCAGTATTTGTTTGAACCAGTCTGTTGAGGGTAGGGCTGGGCCATATCATACCGTTCAGGGTAATACTGGTATAATGTTGGGCAACGATAAGAAAATGAAATATCGTGATAGAATATGGGTAAAACGTGCATGCGCAGTGCCTTTGTTTTCATACACACATGGCGGAAAAAGCATGGCGGCAACGGAGAATGAAAAGGGCGAAAACGGATCGTTGAATCAAACGGATGAACCAGAATTGGTTTGTAAAAATGCTGCAACTTCAGCGGTTCACTGGTTTCGCTTTTGTCCATCAGATACACAACAAAGCACTATTTCTGGTATCGCATGCTAGCGGACCGTCGTTATTACCATGTTTTTGGGAAAATACGGCACATTTAAAATCAATCCTTTGATTTTTCTGAAAATCGACAGTAGCCCTTATAATCCCGTGTGCCTTATGTATGAATTCTGGTTGTGTTTACTGACCTCGAAACAACTTTATGTGGTACACGGCGCTCGAAAATCTGTCACATTTTAGTACGACTTTGCTACGCTACGAACCCGCACCGCTTGATGGATTGTCGGAGCATTACGGCTATCGTAGGCAGGAGCCTCGCGGAGTGATACGTGCTGTACAGTACGTACGTAATATTATGGCTCCGGTAATATTATGTTGAACCTCGTGCTTCAACATAATATTACTATGTTGTATGTGTATAACCTCTTTTTTTTTAAAGTTTTGTGGATATTATACATGGTTATGCTGAGGATGTGTCGGCCAATTTCCACTGGAGATGCCTTTTGGTTAAACTGTCATCAAGGAATTTGCATTTGCACTGTTAATTTTTTATATAACTTTAATGCACATAAAAAACAGCTGCTTGTTTAAGTGAAAATACATTGATGGTTTTTTTTCTTTTTTGCACTAATAAAGTTTTGGAGTTCTAAAGTATTTTGTCTAGTGTCAATTATATCGTCAGTTATATCGTTATCGCAAATTTTCAAATGTATATGGTGATAAATATTTTTGGCCATATCGCCCTGCTCTATTTGAGGGTAATTTAACTCTCCTGTTGTTAAGAGCAGAGATGGGCAGTAATGCGTTACTGTAATCCGATTACTTTTTTCAAGTAACGAGTAAAGTAAGGGATTACTATTGCTAAAAAGGTAATGCGATTACTGTTACTTTCCCGTAAGCATGCCGCATTACTGCATTACTAAAACCGGGATTTTTTTTTTTTTTTTGCGAGAGCGTCTCATGACAATGACGTGTGTTTTATGTGCATCTATTTAAAAGAGTGAGTAAACACAAAAAACTATTTTATTTTATATGCTGGAATATGCAAAAAATAGGTTTAAATGTTAAACAAATTTCTTCCAGTCAGAGAATGCTGCATATAATTTAATGTTTGCTTGATGCATAAAGTTACAAGATTGTTTTAAAACTTTTTCATTTGATTACATTTTGTATGATGGATTATGCAGAAAAAAATAGAATTGGGCTTTTGCTTTATTACCTATTCAGGTTGTAAATCATTTTTTTAAAAGTAACTAAGTAACTAATAACTTTTTGAAAATAAGTAATCGATAAAGTAACGGGATTACTTTTGGGGGGGGGGAAGTAATCAGTAATTAGTTACTGATTACTTTTTTTCAAGTAACTTGACCAGCACTGGTTAAGAGACATGTCAAAAAGGGTTTGATAGATTCAGTGAAGTATGGGAATCCTGGTTCATGGTTATGTTTACTCACACACCGGAAATGCACGGTCAGCATTAATGTTGTTCATTGTGCTTTTCCTGTCTGCCATGAGAAAGAGGTCTATTAGGTGTTTAAAGCTTAACGATGAGTATAGCGCCATAGATGCTTTTGTGGACACACCACCTGCTGTACACTGTTCGTCATGGTCACTGATTTGTAGACAAATGTCATGGAGAGCTGTGGACAAATGAAAACCTAGTTGCTGAAAAATTACAGGTAGTGTGAAATGTATGAATCATACATGAATGTATGATTGGCTCACAGATTATCTCAATGTCTGAGGGGTTAATAATTTATGGTCTAAGTTAAAAGTTATATATACACTGATTATTTTTATGTATTTATTTATTTTTCATTTCCTAACATAATGAAACTGCCTGGCTTGCATGGTCTTTACCGAGGTTACCAAAGTTTTGCTTCTGGGTGGATAAGGTAAAAATCACATATGAACGGTTCTGCTCTATGGAATATTTTATAACCTTTATCAGTATTCTAAATGTGTGCACATAATTTGTAAATCTCCTATTTTTAGAGATGGCTGTGAAGATGTGGGCTTTTAATTATTTAGCTGCTAAAGCTTATTATCAGGGCTGTTTAATGGGGTATTAAAGTATTAGTCTGTTCTTTAAGAAAAATAATATTTTGTCCTGCTCCTGAAAACATTTTTTTGTAAATCTTAACAGAACCATTATTGAAGTTATATTTCCACCTGGGCAGTGGGTGGCTCTCGCCATTTAAATTATTTTAATTTCCCAACCATTCCAATGTCACAAATATATTCTTCAGCTTTGGGATTGGCTGCCTGCAACAGCTGGCACAAGCTGGTAGTCTGTGTGCCATAGCTGATTGTGCCCGGGCTCCTACTCCTTTTTTTATTCTCCTTTTCATATTGAGGAAAACTGTTTCTACATTATACCACTTCCCTCTAGCAGCCTTCTATTGAGGAAATGCAAGCTGATCTCCAGTGCTATCAGAAGCAGGTGTTTGGATCTGCAGGAAAGGACTACCTTGGTGTTTTCATCTCATCAGAGAGCAGGACTTGCTTAATGACAGACTGGCTGAGAAGAAACAAAATGACTTTATCTAGTGAGGTAGGGAGCTGTGAAGAGGGCGTGGGATAGGGAAGGTGGCTAGTGGTATGACACTTCAGGGAGCACACCCCATCCCGGACATGCCCATAAAATGTATGAAAAATGATTAGGCTGTGACTAATTACCCGTTTAGTGTCGCCGAAAGTTGTTAAACAGACCATTGCCTTTTAATACCTAAAGTAAGGAATGGGATTAATTAAGCAGAAATGTATTCTTCTACTCTGCCAAGTCTCTTTCTCACAGTCTGTAAAAACACTATGTGATGGGGTTTGCACCTCAGGGAAATAGCTGGTAATGGCCTGAGAAAGGGATCTCCTTTTCTCAATTCAGTACTTTTTTTTGGGTGACTGAATGAATGAATAAGTGCATGAGCAGCTGCCTCTATAAAATGGAGGGCATAGGGAAAAAAATTAAGTTTCTAAGGCATAGGATTTATGACTGCACAACTGTTCCCCTCAAATCTATGACTACTGAATAAAAAATCCATAATGGCTTATAATGTATTATATCATAATATACAGTGTACTAGACATATAAATGATTAGGGCACTGAAATAATACAAATTGTTTTAAAAAACAACAACAAAATAAAACAAAACAGTGTGCTGTTATAATATAATAATACACCTGGGGTCCTTCTGCATTATTTTAAGGTCCTTACCTCACAATATAAAGTGCTTCGAGGCCACTGTTGTTTTGATTTACATACATAAATAAAATTGAGTTGAACTGAACCTGTCTAGTCACATGACGGCCACGTACTGTCACATGAGTGAGTGGTATTCACGCTTCATACCAACAGCAAGCATTTCATAATCACAGCACTAGATGCACCATCACTCCTATTTTAGGGTGAATTATGAAACACTACAGATGCTTGTTTAAAATGCTTTAAGACCTAAATAGTGTTTGAACTTGAGGCTACTAGGGTTCTCAGTTATTTATACTGTTTGAATGATATAGCCTAAAAAGGTTATTTAACCTCCTAAGACCCAAACTCTTCCACAGCATGCATTTTTAATTTCTCTTTGATTATTGGGCACATTAGGGCCCGATGAATGTAAAAACAAAGAATTACCAGATTTTTTTTTTTGCCTGATTTTTTTGTTTCTAAGAGAAATGAGAGCAACATATAAGGATATTCATTTGAAATTGCGATAGAACAGTAGCATTATAATGTCCTTGTAAGTGGATATCAGGCCCTTGTAGAGCAAAATTGAGTATTTTGGTCTAAATAACCCAGAATGTGATGTCCACATATGTGGACGCCAGGTCCTAGGAGGTTAAACACACACATATGTACACAAGACCATATTGTATGGTGTAGCCTCTGTGTACTTTATCAATTTATAAATTCAACTAAAAGAATTGTGGAGAAATAAGCTACATATGTTTCCTTAAGATGCTCTGATCACCAAGAGCCCAGTTAGTGAGTTACCTGTCAGTCTGGATGAGTTCATGTTATTTACACCTTATTTGTGGCTTAAAGGTTAGTGTGACAGTTAAGTGTTGCACTAAATTAATGTAACTCTACCCACTATAATGCTAATTGTAACAAAACTGTGGGAAATGTTCTTACCGTATGGTAAAGAATTATCCAGCCTACCATAATCTATAATGGAATCTGTAGTGGAAATGAGAAGACCAATATCAGCTGAACAGGTGAAAAAAGTATGAAGGTACAATACTTGACACCTTTTTAAAACTACTTTAAAAACTTCTTTGGAGTTTTCCAAGCAGTTTATTTTTTTTTGTTTATTTGTTTGTTTTGAAATGTCTAAAACAGCTGCTAGCGAAGAAAAAAAAAAGAGTTCAGCTTTCACTGCTCTTTTTCAAAACTTTTACCATAAGTCAGAGCAGTGGGAATATATTTTCCCCTAAAGATTTCTATCAAATAAATTGATAACGAGTAGAGTATCTAGATGTTCAAGGTCTGTATTGGCTAACCACGTTAACATTGAAGTATGCCAGTATGTGTGTAAGAAACAAAATCAAGATGAGTGTTGTGTGTGTATCATACTGTGAATAATTTGTCTGCCCCTCATTAAAAGTTAGCAGCTACCACATTCATTATTTGACAGTTTCTCATACAGTGCCTGGAGCATTGTGTTTTTAATTGCAATACTAATAGGCCAATGGCTGTGACAAACATGATGTGGTGCAACATTATCAACACAATCGGCTGTCATATAAATCCTGTAATTAATGAAAGTTGTTGCTTTTAAAAGTCATGTAACATAAAAAGTACAAATTTTGGTCAGTGTTGTTTCCCAGAATACCTACATATTTAGCATGTAAAGTTTAGTGGCTGTAATCTGCTTTGTATGAGGAAAGATATTATGCACTCTGAGTTCGATTTTGATCTAGTTCTCCATTGTTATTGGTTCAGTTTTTGTTTGTATGAAAATGAGCTGTAGCTGGATGCGCCTTAAATTTCTTGTTCAGGAGTATGTCTTCCTGTGCCTATTATGATGACAACATAAGTTATAGCTATATATAGTATACAGTTTAATGTTTGCTTGACGATAATTCAGTGTGGAGTGAATTACCAGTTAAACAGCGCTTCTATTCCATCCTGTGCATATTAAGACAACATAACATTGATCTGGTACAGGTGTTGATTAAACTCTCCACACAAGAGCAAAACTCATTTGATAGCTGTTTGCTATTTGGAAGTTTTCAGCTATCAATGAAACAGTATAATAAGGTCCATAAGTATTTGGACATCTACAGACTGTACGCCACCACATTGACTTTTAAATGCTGTTTCATCACATATTGACTGTTTAAAATCCAGTGTAGTCATGTACAGAGGCAACATTACCATTCAGACTAGAACTTTTGTCTTCATGGAAGACTTTTCTTATGCACACTTGCTGAGCTGTAGTATTGGGGGTAGAAATCTTTGACAGTTATTACTGCATAACTGACTATTTAGTTAATTAAGCTTATAGTTGAAACTGATTAGCTAAGGAGCTGTATTGAAGTGATTTATTATAGTGCAATGCACGTATTCAACTGTGAATGGTATGGACAAGATAACAGGACTCATGGAACAGAAAAAAAGACCTCTGAACCGGTTTTGGAGTAAATTAGGGTCAATGTAAAAACTATTTGTTAGCACCAGCATTTGCATATCATATCTGGCCAGGCCACTTATGCCCTATGTATTGCAGTAGGAAGTGTAGTAGTTCCTTCAGTAGTCTCAGGATGCTTATTATGTCAGGATTTGTGCTACAAAAGTTGCGATACTCAGCAGGAATTGCATAATAACAACACATTTCAGATCAGGAGACTCTGTAAATCAGATTCTTCAATTAATGTTAAACCACCTTGGATGAAGCTGGAACACAAATTAGGCTATACTAGCCAAGGGATCATCAAATAAGGCTTCATCTATAGCAACGAGTGAACATACGTGAACTAATATCAGCTGAGCAGTGCATAAAACCAATCAGTATCTTAGCTTTTACTTTTTCTCTTTACTCTTATTTATTTATTTATTTATTGCCACTATATACCCTGGTGAAATGTCATTTAGATATGAATGTATGAAAAATATAGATAGTGCTCAAACTTACAGAGCACCCACTACTAGCGTATGCAAAAAGGTATTCATAATTTGTACATTTCCCTTGGGAATAAGATGTTGATACAGCTAGCTTTTTATAGCTCTGTGCAAGGTGGTAAATTCAGTCTGGAGACAGCAGAGATAAGTCTGTCAGCTGCAAGATTTACATTTTACATGCTCTTAATGTCCTGGTTTGACTGCAAGGATGCCAGAAACTCTTGCCAGATTGCCAAACACCAGGCCAGAAAAGGGCCCACACAGCTATTTTACAGCTGGCCTTCTAGGCTTTATAGTCCATGGTGATGCACTGAGGACACAAGCAAAAGAGAACATTGATTGGCCAGCTGGACAAGGCCAAGATGCCATAACTTCAAACTTCCGACTGATTGATTTTTATCCAAGTTGCATTACAAGCCTATTGCTTCCTTAGGATCAATTTTAATAGAAAAGCAGTAGATCTTTGTTTACAATGCAGCTTGGCAGGTCACCAGTTGTGCTACATCACTTATTCCGCTTTATTTAACTTTTTTTTTTAAATGTATAAAATTTAAATTATTTAATAATTTCAAATTAGTATCTATAAAGAGGGCCAGATGTATTTTCAACATAACAAATTTTTGTATTGATTTTGACTCTGTACATTAGCAATCATACAATCAGGTTTGATTGAAATGCAGACTTTGCTCTTTAATTCAGCAGGTTTAACTAAAGATTTGCATTAACTTCTTTGGAATTGGAGCCATTTTACAAGGCTCAAAAATAATAGGACATTTGACTGACAAGCAATTTTATGGCCAGGTGAATCATATTCTATTATAATTCAGAGTTCATTCTAAGTTTTGAACTTGCACATGGTAGCTGTTGACTGGAATTCTGAAAATGACATCCAAAAAAGATGCTAATGCAAGTGATCGCAAGTGGTTGTCACTGGTCTAAAATTAAAATGAAACCTATCAGAGCTACAGCAAAAACATTAGGATTGGTTAAATCAGTTAAGAGAGGGAATGCACTCGTCAGCTTATTAACAACAACATACCCGAAAGAGCACAGGAGACAGCTAAAATGGATTGCAGAATTCTGTCCTTGGTCAAGAAAAATCCTTCTCGAAATCTAGTCAAGACAAAAAAAATTATCAAGAAGATACGCGTTTCATTGTCACAGTCTGCAATCAAGAGAAGCCTTCATTTATGTAAGTGCAAAGGGTTTACAAGTTGCAAACCACTGGTTAGACTTGAGAACAGGAAGGGCAGATTAGACTTTGCTAAGAGGGGATCTTTGTACAGATGAAACCAAGATCAACTTGTACCCAAATGATATGGATAGAAAAGTATGAAGAAACTGAAAGGGTTAGAGTTTGGAACAGTTTGTGATCTGAAGTACAACCTCATAACATAAAACCTCGTCATTAAACATGGGGGAGGCAATGTTATGGCATGTATTGCTGCCACTGGAACCGGCTCAGTGGTGTTTATTGATAATGTAACTTACTGATAGAAGTAGCAGGATGAACTGGAATTCTGAATATGACATCCAAAAAACATGCTAATGCAAATGATTGCAAGTGGTTATCAATTAAAATGAAACTTATCAGAGCTATAGCAAAAACATTAGGACTGGCTAAATCAGCAATCTGATGATGTGACTTGCTGATAGAAGTAGCCCGATGAATGCTAAGACCCATCCAATTTTACAGCTCAAGAAACGTTGGTAAAAACATTTTTACTGTTTTGTGTGTTTTATTCACCTTTGTAATCTAACAGTAACTAGTTTTTTTGTCCAGTAAATATAACAATAATTGCATGGTATTATAAGAGTAGTAATGAGCTTTAATGAGTTATGACTGTAAAGTATGGCAGGCCAACAAAATAATTGGCTAAGCCTAAAAAAAAATCCCAAAAAAAATCTGTGTGCTTAATTATGGACTAAACTTACACGAAAGCACTGAAGTTGTAATTAATTTTGTTTATTCCTTCAGTTTCCTTCTAGCACCTTATTTAATAAAATCCCTCAGCTATTAATCTTTTGACATACCTCTGAGCTACTTTGTGCACTCATGGTGGCTCACTGACAAACCAAGCCTGACATTTGACTAATTGCAGTCATTTCAGAGTGATCACTGCTATAATGTATTGGAAATGCACAGCAGCGTAACACAACATGCAGGCACTTCTCTCCGTCTGGTGACCCACTTTATAGTTTGAGTAAAGGGGAAGCTGTTAAAATGCTAAAAGATTCTTCTCATTAAGTACAGTTGTAATTATTGCAATCAGAGCCTTTTTACAAGGTCCACTCTCATTTTTGCAAACAGAATGCAGGAATCAGTCTATGGTACATGGTCGTGTAGCACAGCTGAACTGTAGCTTTCTCCCCCTCCCTTCTGCTCCACAATGGAACAGCAAAAGAATGACTCTTACCTGTCCTTGCCACCTTTAAAATATCTGCGTTTTTGATGAAGACCTCAGTTCGAGCCTCCTGGGCTAGAGCGGAGAGCTCATTACAGCCAGAGGAGTGGAGGATAGCGGAGAGAATGAACAGAGGGACGTAATTGCGTGTGTTAGTGTGAGAGAGAAGGAGAGAGAGTATAGGGTGTGGACTGTGGAGAAAGTACTAAATATGAGAGACTGGGAAAGCCCTTTGTAAGGTGAAATAAGGGGCACTTGGGGACTTGCCGTATACATTGCACCTGTCTTATCATCATTTGACTCTTATTTGTTGGTCTTGCAGTGCTAAACTGTCAGCAATTCCCTGCCTTCTTGGCCTTTACCTGTAAGATCTCATGGAAATGCTGACAGACTGCCAAACCAGAGCTGTCTAGAAAAGGCTGCTGCTGCTTTTACTTGACTTCCATGCGCTGTCAGAATTAGATCTATATGCACAGACCTGCACTTAGGTAGTATTTCAGACTGACACTCAATTAACAATGGATTTCTCTAAATTATTCTTTCCTTCCCGTAGTTTAGTAAGAACTTGGTAATATCTGTTTTGTGTTCATGGGTGTTCCCTGTAACATGCATCTCCCATTCCCGCAGTGTGTCAGTAATGTTTCCTGTAATTATATATTTTTCTGGACCAATTCAATTGTCTCTTGATGTATTCCTCGCTCAGCTGAGCATGTCATTACACACATCATTTGTGTGCAATTTAATGCAGTATGCAACAAGGTTATATTTCTATGGTGGTTCAATTTGAGGGCTCTTAGTTTTTCAGCCACAATCATTTCTCTCTGTCTGTTTTTTTTCTTCTTTCAACTGGCTTTCAAAAAATTGCCTCCGCAATGATTCTGCACTCCTGCCTTGCTCGGTCATGCCACATTTTAAATTCACATTGGAAGATATTCCAATTATCAGTCAGGTAATGTGATGAAAATGGTAACTTTCTGTCTTTAGCCTGGGTGTGCTGATCAATTATTATCAAGTGCATTACATAATGAAATTATATCCATCTGTTTGGTATTTCTCTTTCCCCAGATGGAGCAGTTGTAGGAATGATCATTTTTCGTTGGCTTTTGACTCTGTGCAGTAACAGGAAAACTAAATACACCCTTTAAGCTTCAATCCGGTTGTTCAGTGATGACGCGACGAATCCTACTTCCGGGTCTAAAGTAGTCTGCGTTTAATATGGCTTTTGTGTTGTTAACATGTTTAATGTTATGTATTTTCTTCTATTTGATCTCAAAAAGCTCCTAAAACAGTCAGTGATCACTGTTGACCTCCCTCGGCTTTTATTACCGCTAATCATTTATTTAAGCTCAGTTTTTAAAACCTTAGGATGTAACTACAGCCCAGCCCATGCAGCAGTATATGAATGACTAACCTCGTATTATGGATGGATTATCTCAGTTGTTCTCCTGGCTGAAGTTTGGTCCTTTTACAGCATCCTGCCATGCGATTACATTTGTTCCTGACCACCGAGAACACTCACGTGAACTTTTATCGAGTGGAAAAAAAGTTAGCTTGTTTATATTATGCTAACATAGCTGTGTCGCTAGCGGTCACGTAGCACATCATTATACACCAGCTAGCCCAACTTCAGTAACCCTACAAACGTCACTGCTGTTTAGTTTTCTGTCTTCATTTATGTTGGAAGTGATAGCAGAGCTGTACGTTTTAATTTGTTTCCAAAACCCTGCAGTCAGGACATGCTATATTGTATTTAGATAGAAGCTAGCGAGCTAACTTCCTGCTAACTTCTAACTCTGTTAAATGTCATAAATTCCATTTTCATGGATGCCTGGATGTTAAACTCAATTGTTACACCTGGTAGAGCAGCACGCTGATCATTTTATTAAAGATGAAAGACTTTAGACAGTTTTTCAACTCTCAGCAATGCCATAGTGATCGTTTGATATATGGACCTGCAGCGGAGTTTAGACCCAGACACGGCTAGTGACGTCAGACTGAACAACCGGATAGGAATTAGGAGGTTAAGTAGCTGCCAGATACTGTTAATTAAATGCACTTGATTTAGTCTTTAATAACTGACTAAACACATTTAAAATATGTGTGTCTGTTATAAAAGCAGTTTAATTGTCTGGACTATTCAGGTGGGGAAAAAGCCTTTTCTCTGGAAAACTGAACGATAACTTCAGTTTTCAAAGTTGCATTTGAACAAACCACAAAACTTTAGGAATTACTAACGGTGGGTATGCACAACTCTATGTGTAAATTGTCTGCACGAGTGTTTCACAGAAAAATGTGTTTTTAAATTTTTTGCATAATTATGCTTAATTTTGCTTTTTGGTCATCATTTACAGTTTTGCAAGGAATCATAACACGCGAAATGCTCAGAATTACAATAAAAAATGCACGTAGGGAAAACAAAATACGAAACGGAAAGGAGTAGGCTTTAACCTCCCTCTGTCCATTTTTATCCGCTTATCCGGGACCAGGTTGTGAGGGCAGCAGCATAAGCCCAGAAGCCCAAATGACCCTCTCCCCAGCAACTTCCTGAAGCTTATCTGGTGGAACATCAAACACTTCTCTTTAACGATAAGCTCTCTCTTTACCATCTCTTTATCTTGCTTGACTAGTGTGCAGCATTTACATTGCAGCCTCAGTCAGTTTAAACATATTCTGTTATTCCATATCTCATTTCATTGTATCTTACATGTAAAAATGACTGTCATTGCTAGATGTTGTTATCTATGGTATAATTTTTTGGCTTCATTGCATTGATGCTTGAGAATCTGGATTTTTTTTTTCGTTTTTCTTTTCTTTTTTTTAATTGCATGTAGTTTCTCATGTGGAGCTAACAGAGATAACAGACTACATGACCCTTGTCCTTTACCTATATTCTTCTTTTTCTTTTAGTCTGTTAGTGTTTTTCATATCATCTTTGATTCAATTTTTTAAAACTTGAGATTGAGTGTCTAAGGGGAAATGATATTCAGAACTCCTGTTATTTTTAGTCTGAACGTTTCTATTTATTCATTTTGTTTTGTTTCCATTCCTGTGGAGATACTTTGGAAACTTGTGCCTCTTCTGACTTCCTCCTTGGACCTCAGACAATATTATTGAATTTTCTACCGCCAGACTGTCTCCTTATTACTTGCCTTAGATGTGCAGTCTTCTTTCTTACAACATCATCACCAGTTTCTCAGCTTTACCAGGAGGTATGCATGTATGCATTTCCTTATATAGAGAAATTGGGTAAGGCCAGCATGCGGATAGTTAGCAAATTGTATGGAAATTCCACAGGTTATTGGTTCCAACAATTCAGATTTGCTAACATACCCATGGTGGTGAGAACAAAATGTCCTCAATGTCCTGTGGACGTGCAAGAGATGTTTGGCTGCACCTCTCTTTCAAAAACCAAACCACAACAGATTAGCAAACATACCTCATTTCAACTGTCAGTAGGTGGAGGGGAGATGATCTTTTGGGCTTGTTTTTCAGCCACAGGGCCTTGGGTGCCTTGCAATCAGTGGGTTAACCATGAACTCCTCTGTATAGCAAAGTATTCTAGAATGAAACATGAGGCCATCTGTCCCACAACTACAACTTAGTCAAATTGGATTGTGCAACAGGAAGATGAGCACAGCACAAAATCTACAACAGAATGGTTAAAAAAAAAAAGAGAATCAAGGTGTTGCAGTGGCCCATTAAAAGTCCAGACCTCAACCAAATTGAAATGCCGTGGTGGGATCTAAAGGGACCGGTACATACTGTAAACAAATGCCCACAAACCTTAGTTAACTGACGCAATGTTGTAACTCCATCCTGTAAAAATAACTGTTGCATTAGACAAGTAATTTTACTTTTTTCCATATCGCAGATGATAAAAGGACAATTTGCCACCCAAAATTAAGAGTGATAGCGGCAATATGTAATTTGATTTCCTGTCAAGTTTGTTTCTAGGGTGCACATTAATATAGTGTTTTCTACCCATAGTCTAGTACAAACTCTAGAATTTATTGGGTATCTTTACTTGATCAAGGCCATATAGTTATCGTCTCTTTGACCTAGAATAATAATTGGGCTCCTTTGACCTTCCATTGTTTTTTATTATATATATATCATCCTGATAAATCATAATGGCATGGTGTATGCAAAAGTGACTCTCATTAACTTTAATTACAGTGTGCCAAGTCATCTGAAGGCACTGTTTCGTCCCAAGAATCACCCAGATCCTCCCTCATGGCCACAGGCCCTGTCCTTCATCACCTGTGAAGGTGTATCTTATCTATTACTCCTGAATGGCTATTCATTAATCATTCCCTGATTCCAATCAGATGGTACTTGATGGTTAACATGGCTTTGTTTGGCCATCCTTCAGATGGTGGTATTGGTTTTTGGTTGACCATGGCACTATAGATCCTGCAGCCTATTGCTACTGGTACTTCTGTGTGCATAAGAGCAGCATTCCCCTATATATGTAGAAAACTGAGCCATGTAACTATGTGCAAACTGTTCGTCAGGAGTGTTGTGTTCTTAGCCTGACTTTGATATCCAAGTGTTTTAAATATTGGTTGGAGACCATAATCCTCTACTCATTGACAAAAAAACTTTCTACTAGTTTGACCAGAAACTGAGATGCAAAATTACCATCCCATCTCTTTGTCAATCACTAGAAGATGCTTGATGTGACTAATTGCCACAAATAGAAAATGGTGTGTGCAATGGAAGGAGATTGCAGGTAAAGAAAAAAAAAAAGAGGGAGATACAATAGAAATAGTTTGCTCTTGTGGCAGGATATCAATGGCACAAAGATGAAACAAATCAACCTTAGGTAGCCCCGGCTGTTAGCCAATCCATAGTAATCAGTGAGACTGCATTGAGCTCTCCGCTTCACGGACCCTTACCAATCAGCAGAGAAAACACAGATCTGTCATCTGTTTTCCTGTGCTCACTGATGGAGACAAAGGCCAGTGAGAGTAAAGTGTGGTAATTATTAGGGGTGCAACGATACACAAAATCCACGGTTCGGTTGGGTTCGATACTTTGGTGTCACGGTTTGATGTTTTTTTCGATACAAAAAAATGTTCATGCCTTTTTAATTTGTCATTTATTAAAATTATAAATATAGATTTTTAACTTGAAAGTACAGTTTTAAATTTAATGTTGCTGAAACAACAAAATAATAATTTTAAAAAATCCATCTGATCGAGAAATCACTCATCTTTGGAAAAGAGAATTTATTACAGAGAAATGGCTCTTTCCAAAATAAAAGCTATACTATCCGCTTCTTCTGGGCTATATTCTCAGCAGCATATTAAACATATCAGGTCCCCATAAGGACAATCATGTGCTAAAGGCTGTCTAAATGACTCGGGTAAAGTTTGTAGCATGCGTGCTTTTTGTTTTTGTCTGCTTTCACTTGTCTTTGCACTAAGATGATGTCAGCGTAAATGTGCAGTCATATTCGTTGTGTTCCCACTAGTGCTGTCAGCGTTAATCTCGTTAAAATGACATTAACGCCATAACGCGGCAAATCTCCGTTAACGAGTTACCGCGGATCGCCCCGTGCGTGGGGCTGGACGGCGTCAACACGTTAACAAGCTAACTGTGCTAATGCACTAGTTCCCACCAATTGAGCATTGCGTGGCACATCCGAAATACAGTTTTACTTTTGTCCATGACGCACTTACCATCAGGGTCATGCTTCACATGAAAACCAAGATAGTTCCAAAGGCCAGATCTGAATGAGGGTGGGGGAGGTTCAATTTCGGGTAGCGTTGAGGCAGTTGCCATGTTGCAACGAGCTTAGCTTCTGTCTTGCTAGCTTGTGCTGTGCTCAGTGGATCTGCACTCGACAGTGCAGCCTCGGCGGAGTAGTCGAACGCAGATAACACAGGCAGCATCGTCAGAAGAAAAGCTGATAAAGTAAATAAAATTATCTTGTATTGTTCGATACATATGCGTACCAAACCGAAAGCACTGTATCGAACGGTTCAATAGGGGTGCAACGGTATGCACCCCTAGTAATTATATATGAAGGGTGGGTAAGGAAACTGTGGCCCATGTATATTTCTGCCATAATGACCTTTTAAAGTCTTTTGTTCCCCACATTATTTGTCAGTCATTCAACAGTGTCCCGCTGGCTATCATTAGAAAATTGATCAGGGATTTGAACTAATGCATGCCCACTGCTAATGTCATAATACAGATGGCATGACTCACTTCAGCCTTGTTAAGGAGATTTTGTCTAATCTTGTCTTATGGACTAGTCTGGCCAAATGACTTCCAGAGGGATGTGCTGTGTCTATTTGTATTGATCCCCATTAATTGCTATGACAGGGAAATATAAAATTGTATGTTAGGTGTAATTCAGAAAATACCATGCATCTCCTCAGAGAGTGTGTAGACATAAAGGCAATGAAGATACAGACAGAGACGCACATGCACACACACATTCACAAACACACATCTGTTTTTGTGTCTGGTGGCATCATGAAATGAACTTCCTGGTAGGCAGATGATTTGGCATCAGTGTGCTCAGGTTTTCATAACCTTTGGATGCCTCCCACCCTTGTCCTACAGAGAACCGAGGACAAAGCTCTGTCCTATTAGAGATGAATAATGAGCCTGTTGGCAAAAGAGACGTTGCTAATGTTTTGCCCAAAACTCTAAAATCTGTCCCCAATGATAATGTATTCTACGCCTGTGCCAAGCAGGTCTATATTTGAAAAAGTGATTTCATTGCAGATATGACTTATAAAACCTGTAGAGTGGAAACGCATTGTAATATCTGGCAGGTGTGTAGGCATCAAAATAAGGGCTTAGTTTGTTTTCCTGTAATTGATGTCTTTCCTGTGTGGTGGCATAGCTTTGTTTGTTTATGCTAATAAACAACACCAACTTGGGAATGTGGAATAATTCTTTATAAAGTCTTTAGGGTAATCCTTTGAATACAAAGCTTATTTACTTCATATTTTTTGCAATATTTCATGTTTTTTTTTTTTTATTAAGTGGAATAAGAGAGTGTATGGTAGAATAGTATACTGCAAGCAGAGTCTTCCTACCGTGAAAGGTTATGGTCATCAGAGGCAAAAAGGTCAGCTTCATGGGAGACAAAGAGGGTTTTCCTATAAAGACTGCAACATTTAACTTTTTCTTTTGAAACTCCAAGTCAGGGACCATACTCACAAAGCTGTTCCCCAGGGTAGATTATTGCTTTGTAGAAGAAAATCTTTGAACGTTAACGGTCTCTGTTTTTTCACCATCAACTCTCACTCTTGGACACACAGTTTTTGAAATGTCAGTTCTTTAGGGCAACAGTTCTAATTTTTGTTTCGCTTAGTGTAAGTAAATAGATCTGACTGTGAGTTTTTGTTCAGAGATCCCAGGAGAGTGGCATGCATGCTCAGCAGAGAGACTTCTCACTGCAACCTCCCTCGAACATATTGATCAGGAATGCTTATTGGCGTCAGCCCTGTGAATAAAATGCTGCTCTATTGAGTTCAGTTCCCCACTGGGCAACTGAATGAAGAGACAAAAACCTTTAGCACTTTTTTGTGGACTGCTATTCAGCTCAAATCCTAAGCCTAATGACGTCACCGGTAGGAAGAGAAAAATTGAAAATGGCACCTTTGTAAACTGCACCTTTTGAAATGGCAATGTATATATCTGTTTTTCTTTTCTTTTCCCCCCTTTCTGTCAGTTTTATGTTATGTGTTGCAGCTTCTCCAGCAGATCGAGAAGAGCGCCGGATTTGGTGTTTATAAAATCAAGGGCAGATAAATAGTGTTGTTCTCCGGCTCTTCACTCAGAATCATTTGTTGACATCAGTGAGAAGAAGAGGCTTGACATGTGCATCCAGATACATATCCCTGCTGGAATCAACCATCCCATTAACATTTAAAACCCTGGAACATGAAAAATGACAGTGTTTATACAGATTCAGAGTACAGAATGAGCAACCTTCTGTATCCACATTATAGCAATTTTTAAGTTATAGTGTGGTGTGAGGAGTGGGAAATAAACTTTTCATATTTTTATTCTTGTGATTTTAAGCACTTAAATGTTGTGGGAAAAATGATTGTTTTTTTAATCTCTGAAATCATTTGAAATAATCCAACATGTTGAGTCCACTCAGTATGTGTTTTAAAATTAGAACCTTTTGATCTGCCTCTAACTTTTCACCCTTTTGATCTGTTTGACTTCAATTCATCGTGTTTTCCCTGAGCCTCAGAATGACTGTATGTAGTCAAGTGATTTCCCATATATCATTTATTTATTTAGTAATTAATTTATTTGTGTATTAATCTATGAGCTATGTATTTAATATTAAATAATGCACAGTCCTTCATGAGATTTTACGATAAACTTCGGGCTTTCTCAGTGGTCCTTTGTTTTCTGTTTGGTTGGAATATAGGGCAGTACAGTTTGGGTGCTCTTGTCAGAGACAGTTTGTGTGCTGCTATTTCGTAACAGTTTTTTGCGGCAGCCGGGGTTTAAGAGACCTTTCCTGGGTAGTGTGTGAGCTCCTGTCGTCCCCTTCACAGGTGAGGAGACATAAGAAGGGTCCAGACAGTTATGGAGGAGTGAGTGCTCAGAGGAAGAACGTTTGGGGGCAACTGAGCTGGCCAGGAGGCTGGGCTCAGTATCGCTATCTGGTGTAGCATAGCCACTCTTATCCTCTTGTAACTCCTCTTGCTCCTCCTCTTCATCATCGTCACAGCACAATGCATGGTACAGAATTTTGTCACTGAAGCGGACTCTTTCTCTTGTGCCAGAGGTACGGGAAGTCTTGTGGCTGTGCGTGGAGCTGCTGGCCTCCTCGCTCGATGAATCTGGAGTAATAATGCGTGGCCCATTGGGGATGGGCAGCCCGCCATTCATCTGAGAGTAGACAGACGCAGTGGTGGGGGGTGGGGTGGGGGTTTGTGTTTGGGTGAGGTTGGTCCCACGACCCATCTCCTGCTGTGGATCTCCTGGTTGCCCGCAAGATCTGCGAGCGGCTGCACCAGCAGCCTCCAGATAACTGCAGAACTCCCAGCTGTCAGAAAGGACATCTGCATTGAGGAAGTCCAATCGGAAGGCCTCTCCCAAGCCCCGCTCACTGCTGGACGTGCTGCTGGCTGTGGCCACGGTCCAGTCATCTGGATCCAGGTCAAAGTCAAAGTCAGACGTTAGTTTATCGATTTGACCCACCACCTGTGAAAGAGAATAAACAGTTTTAGGTAAAAGATTTTTTAACCTTAACAGCCACAAAGATCCAATCATAAATCTCTGAACAATGGTTCATATATTTAAGAATTGCTACTAAATTCTTTATGTTGTGCCAAGATTTCCAGAGAATGAATCAATAGCCAACTGTAGTGACTTTTACCTCATGACCTCAAGTTAATGATAAACTTCTCTAAAGCTAATGGATTAGTTTAAGCAATATCTGGTGCAATTATGTCTCTCTTAGATTGAATTGCATTTACTTTCCTAACTCCTGTTTTGGAATCAAGATCTAATTCTACTTCTTGTTAGTTTACGACCAAGCGCTTACAAAAATTCAACTTGACCTTTACTTTATGTTTAGTCCTATAGTAAGTAGCATAAAGTGCATTTTACCTCCAATATGTCCTTGTTATCATTTACCTCCAAAGGCCTCTGTGTCCAAAGGTAAGCTTATGAAGGCAAAATAATTAGGATAAAAGCTAAAAGTTACATTTCTGAAAAAATGATGCGTAATAATGTATATTAAGCTTTATATACATAGCAAAAAGTGCACGTATCACCTGTTCTGTTTTGGCTGGACTTTTATATGCTAACATAATTAGAACACATAGCATGTGCACTTTTGCCATTTTTGCATATTTATGTCATGAATGCATATTGAAAAAGAAATATTTTTGCACTTGTAGGAAAAAATGCAACGAGGGGATAATGGTCTTACTTTTTGCAGACACAGTACATGAATAGACCGACTCCAATTATATGAAATCTCTAGATGTTTCGCATGCCCCTGAATTGCCCCCCACTGGGAAGTTTAACAAAAGCCAACATTTACTCAGTTTGCCTTTACAGCTTGCCATTACTCTCTTTTGATCCATAAGTCTATAATTGTTTGTTCATAGTTTGGAAATTGTCTTTATTTCCACCAAGCTTTTCCTCAGACAGGTGTTAAAAAATTTGCTTCATGTTATATTAAGACAAAATTAAACAATCCTTTGGAATGAGCCTGTAGCATGAAAGAGACTTGAGACAGAAAAGGCACCACGTGCACCAAAGAATCCTCTCAGACCAAGCTGTGTATCCTAAATCCAGTAGCTGATTCATTTTAAAATGAGATAAACCTTCTTAGACCTATAGCTTTACAGTATGAACCCCTAATCCAGTGCTTTTGATGCCTGCACTTTGATGTTAATTGTAGTGCTATTGTAATGCCCATGTCAAACAAAATAAACTCAAATATTCACCTGCTGCACAGAAATGTACCACAAAAGCATTTCATTTATTGTTACCTCAAAATTAACCTCAATGCCTTTGTCATCAGCAGCAGTGTTGAGTGTTTGATGAATAGAAAGCACTTCAGTGGAAATCATGCTGGTTTGCTGACAGCACCTAAAATCCGAGCCCTCTATACTTGACATTTTAGCACCTTTAATCAGCATGTTCTGCTCTCAACAACAATCTATTGTGAAATGAAAACACTCAGCATTCATGTAGTTTGTAAATGATACATTTCCCCAAACTATTCAGCAATTAAGCACAGTGTTTTGAACTCAGAAAACTTTTTTTTAGAATGTGTACACCTCGATTTGCCCTGTAATTTCTGCCGAACAGCAGAGAAAGTGTAGTTTCACCCTGAGATTTGTTGAATATGATCTGTTTTCGCCCCCCCATAATTATTTGCAGTGCTTGCTTCTTTCTGACTCTTATGACTACAAAATGAGTATGCTTGTATCAAAAACTCCAAGTCTTATCTCTGTATGTGGAATTGCTATTGTAATTCATTCTTTGTCCAACATTAAAAGCTGTAAATTCAAACTTGCTGCTCGTGTGCTCAATAAAAAGCTTAAGAATAAAACTGAATCAATCTTCCATCCTAAATTTGGCTCAAGCATGGTTAGATTCTCCTTGCTGCTGTTTTATCTCAATCCTGAATTTTTCTTGGTGCTGATAAGTCAAAGCACCTGCATTTTGAATCTGGCTGCATACCTCTGCATGCACAGCATTGGCTCATCTGTCAATGAGCTTCTCTGCAGATCTGCCAGTTATGGCATCGTGCACCTCATGAGTACCTGGACTGTGCTTTTCCACTGGCATGCTGCCTGGAGGGAACTAGGCTGTATGAATCCTCTAATCCTTGAATTACTCCACCTGTTTGCTGTGTGATTTGCAGACTTTTACTCATGGAGCTGTTAATGTAAGATGTTTTCAGGGCCAGAGGAGTCTGAATAGCTTTGTTTACTTGATTGCAAAACCTAATTTAATCAGTGTGTTAAAAGAATAGCTATCAGATGTATTTCTCAACCCTGCTATTAAACCCGAATTTATTATTGTTTGGTTAGTAGTTATTGCCGTGAGCAACAAGTCATTTTTATATATCTTCTAATTTGCGTTTAAACAGATGGAGCACTTACAGCATACCGGGGTAAGTTCAGAGAAAGGTAACAGGTAATGCACAAATTGAGATTCTAGTTGCCAAATACATAGTGTTGCTGTACCTCTGCAGTGACCCTGAACCTGCTTATTTTCTATTTTAAAAGGCATTCCTGCATGCTTCAACTGTTTAGCGTGACCTCTCCCTGCAGTATGTAGTGGGCTAATTTAGCTTGATAACAGCTTCAGCCTGAAGGATCTGCTGATTCCATTTGTCACAATGCTGCACATGCTCAATGCAACAACAAAGAAGTCTAGTCTCTGCTTTTTTTCCTCCAGAGTGTGTGATGAAGGATCTATGGATGGAATTGGATGAGAAGATTATTTTAGCACAAAGGATGAATGAACACATCAGGAACAAGTTATTAACACTGTGCACAATGTGTTGGAAATAGCAGATGCATTATGAGAATGCATTACGAAGTAATTATGAAACGTGTAACACGGAACTTTATCTCATGTGGACATCACTGCACGTGGGTTATTAATCATATACTGGAAAAATAAATAAATAAATGAAAGCATTCCAGAGATCATGTACACAAACAAGCTAAACAACCGATGTGCGTATGGTTTTTATTGTCTGAAACATAGGCCTACAAGGTAAATAGTGGTTAGCTCATAAGGTGCTTATATTGAGTTCTCTTTTGTTTTTATTTCCTCCAAAAATGTAAAAATTCTGGAAGCTTAAAGTTGTGATAAACCTCTGGAGTCAGGCTGTGTATCCCCAACAGACTTCACGGCACATTCATACTACAAAGTTTATGATGCGGTGATGGCATATCCTTGTGACTGAAAAGACTCCATTTGCAACACAGTTAAGCAGTAATGTGTAGTATAAGCATGGATATAAAGTGCTGGGGATTAGACTTTAACTTCAGTCTATAATTTTCTCTCCATGCCTCTGCTGACAACTTCACTTACTTGCTTTACTGTAAATGCTGTCTTATAGAAGCTATTAAAAAGTATGATGACTATAACAATAACCATGATTTTCTGTGTGGGAATGGTAAGCAGAACATGATTTGTTTATTTTAGATTAACGGTTGCCCAGGAAGAATCGCACACACAAACTGAGTAATAAATGGCATTGTAATCTTTTTTTTCTGTTTCATTGCACACTATCAGCCAGCAGTCACAAGTCAATTGAGAGCATATCACCTGATCAACAGAGAGTTGAGTCATTTCAAAGCTCTTTGAGGTGCTTTAAAAGAGAGGCTGCCTCAGTAGCATCAGGCGAGGTTTTATTACTGTACCTCAACACCTGTCTGAAATGATGGTCTGGGTAATTGAGGGTCAGACTGAAAGAGGGCACCCTCCAGCCTTGTCTGTAACAGAAAGGCAGAGTGACGGAAAAGACAGGCAAGAATTATCTAGCACAGATTTGTGTAAAAACTATTAATGAAGCCCCCCCTCAGGAGTGGTGATTTTTCTGTAATATTCAGCACCACCTGGTCTCTTGATTTATTTATTGTAGCTGGGCACCTGATTTCTTTCTCCCAAAGTGAGTGTCTTTTCTCTCTTACGGCTAATTAAAATTGTACCAGAACATTAGTACTGTAACATTTTTTCCCAGATCTGATGTTTAATATGTTGTTGAAAATTTCAGACAGAGGTCAAAATCAGCAAATGTGAAAATTTAGGTGTGAAATTGCCTCTGATGAGGAGGGTATATTTACCACATGTTCTAATCACTCAGTTGGTCTTTAAGCAGATGTTTAACTGGAATTGCTTGTTTTGATGCGCATTGATGGTTTTCTGTGTGGAAAGATTTTTGTTAGCTGTCTAGTAAACAGATGGGAATTACAATTCTTTGCAAGTCTTACATAAAAGTGCATCTTTAACATGTTTCTAATGATGCCAGTAGAAAGGGTATCTGGTTTTCCATATGCATTACATATTTTAGTGTTTACCAGAAAGTAGAAAACAGCTCTGAAATATGCTATCAGTAGCAATGCAGTTTGTACATATGTAAAGAATAAATCAGGTGTGAGTTACCAAAATAAATGAGACATAACACCCTCACTGGGTTCATTTGAAATGCACGCAGTATGAGTGAATTTTCTGTGGATCACTTCATTACGCTGTGTTCAAGTGGCCTCTCTCCATCTGTTCCTGTGCCACCCGTTCTTCCAGGAGTCATTTTCAGAGCAGACTGAGAGAAGTTTGCAGTGCTTGTTCGTTAATTATGCAGCATCCAGCGTCTAGCATAGCTTTGCTTTTTTTCATGGGAAAATCTCAAATGTTCAGAGGCGCTATTCAAACAAATCTAAGTGTTATTTCTTTCTCAACATGTCACAATAGATTTCCAGCCCTCCACTGTGCAGCACTTTCAGCACTGAAAGCGGTTAATGCCAGTTAGGAAGTCTCAGCAATTATCAAAATGGCCTTGCATGCTGGCTTTGTAAGTAAAGGCTTCACAAATATTGTTTTAATGCAGTTAACTCCAGCAGTTTTGCAGCTCCTTCTTACTCTGTATCCTCTCCTTATTTCCCCTCAATTGAATTCTCCTCAAGCCGAGAAGAGGGAGGCATCCAAGCCACTCATATTTTTGTGATATGGTTTATCTTATCCCCCAGAACCTAATTTATCATCCCCGACTTACTCTGAAAGGACATATTTACCAGATTCACTAGCAAAATTGTCCAGTGACTTGTAAACTTGTGCAGTCTCTTCCAGACATCTTTATTCACTACTGGATAAAATGGAATTCTGGGAGCATTTTAAAATTTGTAATGTACTGAACATTACCCTGCTGTATGTGAAGAACATGCAAGTATTTCATATCTGCACAGAATGTTGCTTGGCTTGAGAGTTTAGACTTCATTGAGTAAAAGCTTCGGGGAGAAATTTACACATGACATTGTTTGCTTGGAGTGTGATTAGGGTTGTGCATCGGGGCAGAATAATGCAGTACCATTGATAACAACTTAACCACAGTGTCTCTGTTTCAAAACGGAGCAAACTACAAACTAATTTATGAATCACTTTAATAAAGCTTAACATTTTTTCAGCTGCCCTTCAGAATATATTTTTCCAGACTGTGTGAACTTAGGTTAATGCAGAGGAATAGATGCTGCATCATTCCCCCCTAATCATATGCATGAAAGGAGACGGGGCTGCTTAACAGAAGGTTTGCAAACGTGATTCAGATGACAAATGAATATCCGTTACTCTTCATGTCAGATAATATGCACACGCAAGCAAGGTCTTGAAAAATCTTGTGTAACATAAAAAGTGGATGAGAGACAAGATCCAAAGCATTGTCTAGTCTCAGTTTTGTTTTTTTGTCTTGTCAGATCCCCCAGTTTTTATTTTATTTACAGTTGAATAAAAATGTTTTCAAACATACAAAGAAAATCTGTTGATATAACAGGTGTGAAATACTTCCGTTGTGCTGCTTTGCCGTTAGCTTCCCCCATGTTTCCTCAGCTCTCCTGCTAGGTGTGCTAAAGAACAACAGTGATTTGAACAGTTCATCACATTGTTACAGTATCTTATTTATGGTTTTGAATCTGGAGCAGATAGTTATCTGATCCAAATCAGTGCAGTTTGGTGCATCCCTCTAATCACAGCAGAGTCAATGGTGTCGCTGATTTACGGTATGATATATAATACATTAAGTATCTTGACAGACCTAATTTCAGCTTATTTATCACATCAGAATTTTCCCCCTAAAATCTGTATTGACATCTTACCCCAGAAAACCTATTATCACCCAGTGTGTAACTGAATCATTGTGCCACTGATCTTGGACCGTTCTGTGGGACATGTTACAAAAATTAAAGAAGACCTACTTGAGATCGGTTAGCTTCTCATGCATTTCCGTTGTACAAAATTCCATAGTACTTTGTACTAGCCAAGTATATTGAGCATGGTCGGGATTTGAATACAGTTCACTCTGCAGACCAATGAGTCACTGGGCAGAAGACATTGCAGACAAGCTAGGGGGACCTGATTAGGGTCAGGCCATCTTGATTGCTCAGATGTATTGCTTAGTGTTGGCACAGGGATAAATGTCCTTTGAAGTGTTCGCTGGAAGCATTTGGTGTAATTATCCTGTCATGAGAGGGGCTATAAGCTTGAGACTTCATTAGGCACATGCCTGCTGCTTTTTCATCTTTTCTCAAAAAACACTCATCTTTATGGAGGCCTTAAAGTGCTAAACAACACTGTGATGAGCGTATGGCCAGTACCTCCTGACAACTCACTAATCAAAAGCATCATTACAAACTTCAGCACATAATGGGCCTCATTTATCCCTGTGGGGCTTTAGAAGAGGTGGGCTTCTGAAGTCCCTGTAGGCCTGGGCAATCAACCACTTTCTTGGCCAAATTTAGGTCATTAGACTGTTAGACTGGACTGTCTTGTATTCGAACTCTATGGCAAATTTGGAAGGTTTATCCTATCATACTTCGAGAGGCTATGGGTTGTACAATCAGTGAGGGAGGAAAATGGGAAGATTGTCTTCCAGCAATAGGGAGGTGGCAGATGCAGCATGTGTTGGTGCTGGCAGAGCACACTGATCATTTATTGAGGTTCTCCTTCATTGCTTCTATCCGTGTTGAGAGGCCTAGTGCCGGTAATGACCAGAAAAAGATGGTAGGGCCACGCTACGGGGCTCCTCAGTCTGTCTGCTTCCTTGAGATAGCAGGTGGATTAGGCCTGTGTACCGTCAGGTCATGCTGGTCACATGCAAGGAAAAATGGATCATGTGAGTGCAGTCAGGCCACACTGACCCATTTTAATGACTCAGAGTTTTTATTAGCAACATGGTGTCTTTCTGTCAAAGGCCAGTGAAGGTGTAAAGCGATAGTAGTTTATGTGTGTTTTTGTGGGTTGGGTTGAAGGGTAAATGTATTTGACCTGCACTGGAAAATGGGGGGAATCTCTTGGGCAGAGGGTAGAATACCACAAACTGCAAGTCTGTCTCCATGCCAGCCAATAAGCAGATAATAAGTGTATCCCGACGAGGGGGAGATGGGGAAATACACAGTCCATTCTATAGCTGCATGCTTATCCCATTTTATGCCAATGACTAATCATAATTTCAATGTTTTAAATAAATTTAGATTTAGCGTACTTACAGTTGATCTGATTTGTTACAGTAACAATTTCTCATGTAATTCCTACTATGGCAGTAAATTGGTGTAAACATGTTACTACATTAACATATCACAGCAGAATATAAACACATTTTCTGGGCTGTCAAAGCTCATTTGCATCAGGCGATGTGCATAGTCGAGCAAACAGTTAATGTTGATGGAATATTAAATATATACCCATCTCATTACTGACTGAATTAATATGTTGAAATAATTGAAGTTGGGTGCATCTTGGGGTTTGAGTTATGTATTTGTGCTGTATTTTAGTGGAGAGCACCGACATATATAAGCAGCAACAGTGGTAGTCCAAGCTTTACATCGTTTGAAATGGTTTTGATCAGCATTGGCCAAAATAGTCAGGCAAACAGAGATGTATATCTGCATGTTAGTCTCCATCTTCTAAATTTGTAAATTCTAATAATCACTTGTAAAACACCTCAAAATCAAAATGATTTTATGAAAAGAAACAGGAAACAGATGCATGAAGGGGCGGACAGATTGAAAAGCAAAACAGAAGGTGAAAGACTGACAGGGAAAAAAATCATAATCTTCATGCAGTTTTATTTTTACTTTTAACTTATTTTTTTTATTCTTCTGTCTGCTTTACTCCTGCTTTTCTATCCATCTGCGAGGACATATTCATACCTTTAAAAATATGTTCTACAATAAAACACCATTTGCACCTCTCACATTACCACTGACATGCAGATTCACACATTGCCACTGATCACCTGCTCTCTTTCTGTAATTAAAAGTCCTTACAATGCAGTCGTCTTTCCTGGGTTGTGGCTGCAAATATTGCCTAACAACACATCAGTAATGAAGCAGGAGTTACTTTTTCCCCCAACTCTAGGAGTGTAAATGGAATTGCAAACCCAGCACACCAAGTTGCTAAAAAACTAACTTGAAGAGACAGGGTTTATTTTTAAACAGGAGACAACATGTTTTTTTTCTCTTTCCTTAAAAGAATCTGTGGTCAAATCTATCAGCTCAGTTAGTGGAGAAGTAGAACAGGCAGCTGTATGTGTGGTCAGCTTTTGAAAGATCTGATATGTGGATGTGTAAATCTCAATGACTCCACCCACACAGCTTGCTGTTAATCACCCGTGTATCATGTATGCCAGCAACTGAACTTTATTGCAAAATGTCTCATCTTCTGCCAAGACAATGGGTGGTCTATAAAGCCTTTATCATATCACAATATTTCAAGTACAGGTGATTACAACTTGCAGGCAGCAGCATTTATAAATGTATGCAAATTGAGGACATTTCCATCCTTCTTTTCCAATAAGCTACGGCCATTAACATACTACCTAATTTTAAGTGTCAATCTCTTGAAATAAGGTGCCGGGAGCAGCAGCATTGTAGCGCAATAGTAGCAATACAGCACAAGTCAAATTTAAGCACAAACGTAGATGGGGTAGTGTTTTTCCCAGAAAGTATAAAATAACTGCTTAAAACTTTAACATAACAAAACTGAAGGTAACTTAAGCCTGTAACTCTTCAGGAACCTCATAAAATTATAAAAGTATTTTCTGCTTGTAATGATGTAACTCTGAGAAAAGTCTGGGAAAAGCCGGGCTTTTTAACCAGCTGCTTACAGCCCTGCTTTACCACCATTTAGTAATGATTTCGATCCACTGTTTGCTCTTCCTGTCATACGGAGTGCAACTAGCGGAAGCATTTGGTGGAGTCTAGTCTGCAGTATGTGCATTGACAGTTCATTGTGATAGTATATATTTTGAAGAATGTATTAATACTTTGGACAAACCTACTGAAAACTGCACAGAAATACCATTTTCATATCATGAAATGCTTTCTGAACTATTCCAAATTCATTACAAGCAACATTTGTACCCCTACAATATATATTACACACTAAGTACTGAGAAAGTAAAAGAAGCTGAGAAACAGTGGTGTCTGACAGTGCATAGATGTTCTCTTCCTTTTTTCAATCCTGTCTAAAACAGTAAATAAAATCAAGCAGCAACATCAAAACAACATAAAAAGGACGCCTTATTACCTCTACCAAGTAGAAAGGTCTACTAACATGCACTGAGCGCAGGAGATTATGTTCCTCCACCTCTTTGTTGCTAAGTTATTGGTGCAAAATTAGTTGCCTCATACTAGATAAATAAGTGATTTGTTAGGGTCAGTGTCTGTTAATAATCTTTGTTTGTGATTTAAGTGATTTTTAACAGCTTGTCATTGTATGGCCACAGAACATTTTCTATTGTATGTTTGCATGGAAGTTTAAAACAAGCCCATTGCTGATAATCAGTGTCAATAAAGTAAAAATGGTAATGTTTTTCTGTCCGATTGATTATAAATGTCAAACATTCATAAATAAATGACCAGTAACACTATCTATATATTTTTACATAATGCATCTGCCATGATGACAGTCTCAGTAATCTAAAATATGAAGTCTTGAACAAACATTGGGCTAAAGTACGATAAATCAACAGACTACTTGCTGCATGTTTCAGTTCACTGTGACTTTTAGTTCACTTGTTCTACGTTTCATTTTGTTTTAATATAAGCTTAGTTTCCATTGCAGCTAAATGTTGTCTGACAATGGCTGAACCGTTCGGGGCTGAGAGAGCAGCAGCTAACCCTACTATTAATACAGGGCATGCAATCAATATGCCAGTGGCATTTCTAGGTTTCCTTGGCCTGCAGCGCTTATCTTAATGGGGGTGTGCTCCCATTTTCTTTTATAGTGTGAACACATATATCATTACCCAACAAATATAGCTAGATCTACAGGCCTTTGTGAAAACACTGAGGCACAGAGGAGAAAAAACCCCCAAAAAACTAATGCAATTTATTTTTATTTTAACCTTCTCTCTGAGCCTTTATGGAAGCAATGATGGACCTCAGGAATATTCAATTGCTGTTTCACTTCTGCTCCATCTTCTTTGGCCTTTAGTGAAGATTGGCTATCCAGTGTTTGTGGCAGCATTATTACTCAGAACCATACCACAGAGGATGATGCGGTGTGCATTAGTGGGCAGAAACACATTTCTGTGGAGAAGCATTTTCATTCATCCTCCTTCAAGCTTACCTGGAGTTTCCTTGAAATGATACATGCTTAGTCAGATAGTACATTGTCCTACTAAAAGAGTGTGACCATGTTCAGGTGCAACTGCTATGCCAGCCAAGGATGAATAATTTGTAGCTCCTGAAAACTTTGCAGCTGTTTGAAAGCAAACTCATACAATATGGACAATGACAATCTTTGCCAGAATGACAAACGCTAACCTGCTAATCTCTATCATAATAAATCAAATTATCTTATGACCACATTTTTAACTAGATCAACTCTTTTTGGGGGGCTACACTGTTTACCTGGGGAAAGAAAGTCTCTTCTGACCTCTTATCAACAAAGCATTTTCATCCGCAGCCCTTTAACTGTGACTCACTGTCTGGAGGAGTGAGGTGTTTAAAATAAGCGTGGTATCTTACCTTCCCACAATAACCGCTATGCTATCCTATTTACAGTGATATATATTATCTAAAGGTGTTATTGACATAATCCTCAACTTTAAAATAGTTCCAAAAACACACATCTAAAAAAGACACATCTCATTTAGTACAAATACATTTCCACAGTAAATACGTGATCTTTCAAAAGAAATGTCTCTTTAATAATTGTGCTAGTTTCCCCTGAAGCACAGATTGAAGCAGAGAACCCTCTGCACTGAAGGCTTCAAGATATAACAACATGTGCCTGCTCTATTAAGAAAGACACTGCAGATTAAATTTGTGTACTCGTAAAATGTTTGTTTGAGCTCTTACACCCAAATGAGTTTTACTTGTTGAGGTGCTAGCACTTATGAACCAGAAAATGTGCCCATATCTCTGTGAAATCACCCTGGCTTCTGTTACTGTGTTCACAATGCCCAGTGGAACAAATCAATGATTGCTCTCTTGATGACCTAGAGAGAGTTTTGACAATAATTTTTTTTGTATAATAGAATTGTTCTTGTGAACATCCATTTAATACTTTTACCATCAAAGGTAGAGCCCAGTGTTTCTCTTGCAGGTGTGTAACAGCAGCATCATTATGCTGGAAATCAAACAAGCTAAGACCATGCACTTACACATGCTTTGACTGAACGATGATAGCGCCCCTCCTTCCCCACCGTGGTTATGAAGTAGGCCACAGATATTGGCGTGGCTTGCTCTCCTACCTCTTTCTCTCAAAACAATTTGTCATTGCTTCCAGGGTTCTGCCATTTCTATCTGTGACAATCTGTAGGGCGGTCGCCTCAGAGAGTGACAAAACCTGTCACAGTGCGTCACTTTCACTCTCTCTTTGGCAAGCGGCAGGACATCTTTGAGTTGGCAGCACCTTTATCAGATATGGCAGTTCCTAAAGCTCTGCCTATAACAGCAGGCAAGTTGGAGGAAAAGAGCTGGTGACTTTACAGAGACCTATTTGCAAACAAAATCACTGGGAGACATTTCCCACAAGGCACCATCTGGCTGCCACATATACCTGCCTCCATCACTCCCTTGCCACCACCGGGTTTCCTATTTATAGGAACTCTCCTGTCCACCCACCCAAAGAATGCATCTTGTAAAACAGCAACTAAAATCTAGCAAACTGTAGATATTCCTTCAGGCAATCAATCATCAGGGTGACAGATGTCAACACATCTCCCCCTTAATGTGTGGATAACATCTTCTTAACAGTCTGCTGTCGCTAACAATGGAAATGAACAAGCAGCCGGCTTCTTGCCAGACTTCGCAGAGATAGCAAGTCCAGCAGTGACCTTCTTTGTCATTATCTGAACTCTTCTCCTATATTTAGCTTGGCTCTAAGTCGCGAGACAAACTGTGAAAACGACAGAAACGCCTAAACTGAAGGTACCGTGTATGATATAATGTTTGTGTATTCTGGATTTTCTTTAGCAGAATTTGCGATGATTTTGGAAGTCAGCTGTCAACCATCATTGAAGTATCAGAATTATCAATAAAGCAATTAGTGTTTCTGTAAGCGTTGTAGGTTACATTCTGATTATTGGTATTATGTTATTGAACGTGCATCCCCAAACGAGCACAGAATACTGAGAGCGAAACAGACGTGCACTTGCAAGCTTGTTAGACATTTGCAGTATTTTGATATGGTCCACAGTGACTACGTTTTGAATGCTTTAAGGACACTCACAGCAATGTACTACTTTGATTGGAATGCTGAAATGTTAAATATAATTAAACTTAAGCAAATAAAAACTGCAAAATTCATCCTGACTAATAGATGTTCTCTCTGCCTCCATGCACTCTTTATCATGTTTTTATCTGCACATTTCACATATCCTCCCCTTTATTTTTTTCCTAATCCAAGGTTTTATCATCTGAGAGCAATACTGAACTTTAAACAACTTCCAATGTAAAATACAGCCTATGAATTAGTCATCAAAATCCAGATGTTTTGTCATTGTTCCCCATTAAGTAAAAGCCTCTTTCTTTCTTTCTCTCTCTCTCAGTTTTGGATAGATTTCATCAAGCATCTCGTCAAGAGAACAATTAGTCAATGTGCATGGATCAGTTCCTTTAATTACATATTGAAATACTACCCATAAGCCCAAAAACATATTGATTACATGCCTGAAATGAGGCAAGAATACATATATATCCCCCTTGGAGAAATATCACAGCCTATTTTCTGCTTAACAATTCTCTTGATTTGTGATTTAATGTGTCTATCTCTTTCTGTGTGTGTGTCTCTTGATAATTATATGTTGCCGAGTTGGCAGGGAAACACGATGGTGTTTGGAGAAGCGTTACCTCGGTCACACAACCCCTTTGGGCAAAAGGAGCCTGGTAAACACATCTCACAAAAGTGAGAGGAAAGAAAATATTTAACTAGGACAGTATTTTATTGCATATTTAAATAAATAAATAATTTAAAGAATACATTTAAAATTAATATATGCATGACTCATTTGTTTTATACTAAGCCAGAAGTCTGCCCTCGTGCCCTTTGTGGACTGTCAAGCTCAAATACGGCATAGTAGACAGTTTAGGGGCAAGAAATCCACGGCTACCCAACCCAAATATCTTCTGAAGTCTGAGGGGGAAAATGCTGTCTGTATTGACCTCTGTAAACTCTCCTGCTGAGTTCTTGGTCTTAGTCACTCATTTTGAGCCTCATTGAATAAAAAAATAAATATGTTTTTGTAAATCTTTAATAATGTTTGAAAATGGAGACTTAACAGCGGTATTGTTCAACTTGTCCATTGGCTACCAACTGGCCAACCACAATTGTTTCACAGTCAAACCCACCTCACCTTATCACATGCAGTTTTTTGCAACCAAGATGGTGACCTCATCTTAAAGCTTAAAGCAACTTGTGATGTCACAGTAGCTATGTCAGTCGTTCATACTGCCCCTGGTTTTGCTGTGGTATTAATAAAACCAACACAAACACACAGTGCAGTGGGGTTCCCTTTACCTGCATTCTCCAGGGACATTAAAAGGGGCAATTACAGCAGACAAATAACCAATGTACAGTGAAGGTGAACGACAGGAGAGGCAATTTCCCATTCTTTTCTCCTCTCACTTCATCTCCGTTTCATGCGTTGAATTTCTAGTCCATAAACACTGGGCCCATTGTACTGTTGTGTTGACACAAATTGGAAAGAGTGAAGAATGGAGATGTATTGTTCTACGTAAAGCATATTCATCTTTTCAATAAACTTGGCTTTGGCAAGGGAAGAGAGAGTGCGAAGTCAGGCGCAGCATGTAATTAGTTGGTAGAGGTATGATATGAGGGCCTTGTTGAGCCATCTGTGGAAAACATTTTTGAGGATCGTTCTGACTGAGATTTTGTCGCTTCGTTGTCTTCACCTGCACTTGTCCATGACCCCCTCTCCTATATGCTTTGCTTGCCAGCAAATCCCATCCTCCAAATCTACTGTTTGCAACTCTGCATGATACAACAATCGGTGTTCGCCAAAGCACCTTCTGATACATTCTCCTCGCTTTTCACACACACCGTTCTACAAGGTTCCTGGAAACATTTGAAAAGGGGCTTCATTAATAATCCATGGATTTTGTGTTCATGCATAAATGCGGCGCCAACCTACAAGTGCAAGTCCGTAGTTGGCCACTGTTTTGACACCTTTCATGGGTTTCTCGCTCTCTTTCTTGCAGCCGAGCTTTGATTGATGACAACAAAAGGAGTGGTGAAATCTGAGGGCTGGATGGAGAGATAACTGGCTGGCTGAGAATGACTCAGTCTGTAGCACAGAGTCAGTCTGCTGCAGCCTGGAGGAAGAGACAGCAGTGCAAGAATGAGAGGGAGCAGGAAAGGGAGAAGGTATCACAGGGTAAATGAGGCCTTGCAGTTTGGTAGTGCACATAGCTTCATCATCCTTGGCTCATGTTTGGGAGGCAAACATGACTGGGCTAATGTTGCTTTATTTGAGGAGAGAAACATCACAGAGTCAGAGTGATGTGACCAAACACACAGCAGGGCCTCGCCAGCAGCATTCTATCTAATCAATCTACTGTGGGAGGACAGAAAACACACAAACAGCATGCACTCACAGAACACACACACACACAACACCCCCCCCCCCCAAAAAAAAAACAAAACAAAAAAAACAAAACAAAACAAAAACAAAACTACAGTATATACACACGCATTCTCATACTCATAGCTAAACTCATATCTTCTGGCAGATACTCATACACTCACACAAACACATGCATCAATCACTAGCTCTTTTTTCCCCCTATAAAATAAACAAACACTGTCATAAAGGCACAACGGATATATATGTACAGTGCACGCCAAGTCAGACTGACTGCCAGACTGGCTCATGTTACTTTGATCCTGATGGGAAATGGTGATTATTTGAATGGCAGCAAGTCAATCTGACCTCAGGGTTATTGAGATGTTTTTTTTAATAGACCAGATATAACCCAAAAAAAATGCACATGGCAGCCCTGACTGCATCTATGACATCATCATGCAAATTCCCCTCTTACGTGACCTTGGATTTATCTGCACGGACTCAGAGAACACGTGATGTGATCAGGTCAGTCACGACAGAAAAAAATGTCCCCATCCCTTGGCCCTTTGTAGTCATCGCTTATGAATCGTATTTTTTCTCAAAAGGTGATGGCTGCCAGTAATGTTATACTGGTGGTAGGTGCAGTGTGGACATTGGTGTTGGGGGCTCTGGCGTGCTCTCCCTCTTTAAATAGCCCCAGATCTAATCTGCAGACAGCAGCAGAGTTCTGACAGATCTTGCCTTGGTGCCTCCTCCCACTAGGTGACACATTCTTTATTTATTTTTGCTCTCCTCCGCTCTGGTATTCACTCCATGGAGCACTAGCCCCTCAAGCTATTGTCAGTTCTGTTCTCCATCCATGTCTGAAAAACCAAATGGATTTACAGGGTTTACTGTCAACCCCTCCCTTTTTCTGGGCTTATGAATGTGGCACAATCTTCTTTTTCCAATCTTTTATTTCCACACTATCTATCCCTTCATTATGACTTGTTCCTTCTTCAGTTTGGGCCACTCCACTGACACTGCCTTTTCTTTGTTTGAGCATTTCTTTTCCGAAATGAATGTAATAATATGTCCTAATCTGAGCATGATATAGTAGATTATCTTAATAAATAAAGTTTATAATGCATTAACGGTTCTCATGAGCGTTTTAAACCTTAATACAAGAGAGTGCCTCTTTTTTTCCCTTTAAAATCAGTAAAAACCACAATTCTCTCATTACTCTGTAATAAAAATGATAACGTAGGTCTAACCTTAATGAAGTATTCATTTTAAATCAAACTAAACCTAGCCAAAATGTAACTATCATCTTGGTAGATCGTAATATGTATTTGTTTTCCAAATGGAGATTGACAACAGCGATGACAAATAATGTCATCTTGTTAATACGGGTGTCAGATCAGGAAATAGTTGTTGTTCTGAAGGGCAGTAATTTCGTTAGTCAGTTTGGAGGACTTGAGTGGTTGACACCAATGTAAAGCTTCTGCTGCCTTAGGCTGCAAATCCTAAAATCTGCAGTGAACATCACTTGTCGGATATAATCAATGCAAATTAATAAGTGGTGGTAAAATTGACATTTTCAGTTGCACATTTTTCATATACTAGATAGAAGAAGCACCTTAAGTGGAACCGCACACTTTATTATATGGCTGAGAAATGACCAGATCTGCAGATTATGATGGCACATAGAAAACTGTTCGCGCCATGCAATTCTAGTCAAAAAGCTTCTATCATTTTATAGTAGTGAGATATTTTCCTTATAATCTGTGTGAAGTCACTGTTCAGTATCAGGTTCACTATTGCACAGCCACAGTTCGCAAAAAGTTTGGGAGCAGAAATTTAAATAAAAACTGAATGCAATGATTTGCAAATCTTATAAACCCATATTTTATTTATGGTAAAATATAGAAAACAAATCAAATGTTGACAATAAGAAAACGTGCAATTTTAAGAAAAAAATAAGGCCATTTAAAATTTGATGACAGCAAAACATCTCAGAAAACTTGGGACATTGGCATGCTTACCACTGTGTAGCATCCCTCCTTGTTTTAACAACAGTCTGTAATTGTCTAGGAACTAAAGAGAACAGTTGTTGGACTTTTCAAGAAGGAAAGTTGTCCCATTCTGATGTAGGATTCTAACTGCTCAACAGTCTTCTTTGTATTTTCTTTTATTTTCTTTTTGTTGCTCCAAATTGATTAAATTGGTAAAAGGTCTGGACTGCAGGGAGGTCAATTCAGCTCCTGGACTCTTCTAATGCAGAAGCCATGGGTTGTGTGATTTAGCATTATTTCACTGAAATATGGGAAACCTTCCATGAAAAAGATGCCACCTGGATGGGAGCATATATTGCTGTATACATCTTTCAGCATTGATGGTGCTTTTTCTCATATGAAGGCTGCCAATTTTATAGACACTAATGCACCCCTGTACCATGAGAGATTCTGTCTGAGTGAGAGGGTCCTTCACCACCTTATCCATGTTTTCCAAAAAGAATTTCTGAGTTTAACTCATCTGACCAAAGAGCAGTTTTCCACTTTGCTTCAGTTCAATTTAATTGAGCTTTCCCACGGAGAGGATGGCAGTGTTTCTGGATGATGCTGGCGTATGGGTTCTTTTCATGATAGAGCTTTCACCTGCATTTGTGGATGCAGGTGAACTGTGTTCACAAACAGGGATATCTGGTGTTTCAAGTGTTCCCGAACTTATGCAATGATTCCCATGACAGAATCATGCCTGTTTTATTGTTTTTTGGCCTTTATGTGCAGAGATTTCTCTGGATTTTGATTTTTTTTAGATGATGACTCCAAAATGCTTTTCTTATATCAAATTCAAAATAAGATTTTTTTCATGCCAAGAGTTCTTGTTGAACCTTTCACGTTTTCTTTTTGTATTGTAAATAAATATGGGTTTATGACATTTAAAAATCATTCTGTTTTTATTTTCATTTTAACAGCATCCCAACTTCTTTTGGAATTTGGATTTTAAAAGCCCTGCAGAGACTGGCTTTAACTAAGGTGCAGACATGAAGTTGGCCATAAATAAGTGCAGTCACTGTAGAAATGCCTTATGAGGAGTAATACCTACTGTCTATGCTCCAAAATAAATTAGCAAACTGGCAGGAAAAGCAATATTTCTTAAACTATATTTTTTCAGACTTTGATTTCTTCATCCCAGAAAAACAAACAATTGGCAATTGCGAATAAAGATTCTGAATCATACAAATTTGTTTGTAACATCAAACCAACATGCACATTTTTCAGTCTGTTTCTGTCATTTAAGGCAAGTAGCCCTCCATTAATAATTCCTGCTAAGTTTCATCTAGGGGTTTAAGTGTTCAGGCAAAAGTAACCACTGCATCAGCAGAAGACTTCAAAGCCACTAGATAATCCTAAGGCAGTGGTCTCGTCATGTGTTTCCTTTTTATCTGTTTCAATGTAAATACTGTACATACCACCCCTATTTATTCTGTGGTGACAAGCCTGGAAACGAGCTCATATACAATGCCGCATCATATCTTTGCTTTGCTTTTCCGTGTTTTAGTAAAGGCAGCGACCATGTGCACTCTGCTGTGATCAAAGACAAGAAAACAAAGACTATAGTTCTACTTTATACATTTGTGTGATGACGTGGTGAAATCCATTTCTATGAGATATTCTCTCGACCCTCCTCACTCCATGCACAATTAATTTGATACAAGCTAGAAGCGTAAATCCTAGATGATTATGCTGTGTTCAGGACAACAGCAATGAATATTTTCATCTTCCCAGGACTCAAGAACAGCAGGAGATGAGGAAATTAGTTTTGTTGTATTATGTAGATGCCTGCTCATTTTGCAGCATCGGCAGGATTCAGCAGTTGAGACGGCGGTATTAGGGATGGGGTGGGAGGTTAGGCAGTTAAGGTTGTTAACAGTAAAGCACACATCAAATTTCACAGTACACACTTTCGTCTCATATTTTCTTTGTTTTTTTGGAATGAGAGGTATTCCACGTGTGGTCTGTGGATGATTGTCAGATTGAGTCTCTTGGGCAGTATATTATTGGAATAAGAATATAATCGTTGCAGACCACCCACTCTTCTCTCCTTAGACCACAAGCACAATTAAAGGCACAGTCTTGCAAGCTGGGAAGTGGCCAGCTGTTCTGGGTTAATAGATGGGTTTGGCCAGACGTCTGCGAGGTGACCGCTAGCTGGCAGCCTGCTGCTGGATAAGGTTGCAGATTGTAAGTGGACATGTACTTTGCTTCCCTCTGTGTGCAGTTGTCGCTGAAGATGATGAAGCACCCTGAATTTTCCCTCCTTCACTGTCTGCAGCTCTCTTGTCTCGCCCTTATTCTACCCTTCCTTACCCTTCTTTCACTAGCCAAGGCCGAAGCAAGCATGCTGACACGTAGGCACTATCCTACTGTACCAGCTCCCTGACTTCAGACCCCAGATGGAGTGTCTCTGTTGACTCAAGGGAGTTCAAGGACTGAAAGAGCATGATAATAAGAAAAGCAGAGCATGAGAGAGACTGCAGAAGGCAGAAACCATGCCCTTTCATAACCCACGTCCCATCTTTGAAAAGAATAACACATAGTGTCAACAGTGCTTACTTGGCACTGTCCTACTGTACTTATACTTGCACTTGCCCTCAAACCTGGAGTTAAATCAGTGAAGGCACAGTCATGATCCACTTTAACCTGGAATCACATGAAAGGGCATGCTAAAATATGTACATTGCTCTAAATATTCACCCAGTGTGTCCTGGTTACAGCTATTTCTTATTTCAGCACTGCTCTGCTTAGCTTAGTGGTTTCATTTGGCATCTGCTCTCATTACCAGAGCAAAAAAAAAAAAAAAGGAAGGAAGAGAGAACAAGATGGGGGGTTGGTGTGTTCGGTCAGGCACTAATGTTACTCTAGCTTTTCCTGTAGTTGTTGGAGTAGTCTTGTTATTGGTGTTGAACTGAGGCCTTGGTCAGAAATGAACAGTCCTGTGGGCTTCAGGCTGCACGAATAACTAGCGAGGGTTCCCATCCAAGCACTTAGAGTAGAATGAATTATCCATGTGTTACTTTTATGTTATTAAAAATCAACGATTAAAACATGCTATGTTTGATTGACAAGTCTTTTAATATGCACAAAGGGTTATCATTAATCACAACACAACAGTTTTATTATGTCAAAAGTTTGTCTACATCAGCAGTGTCTGTAAATGTTAGATTACAAAAAATTCTGAATCCAGAAATATGATTGATCGGGAAAAACAAAATGCTGATTTTTTTCCATCTGCAACTCTTCAATGATGTATGTGACTATACTGTATCTGCTCAATTATTTACATAGTCAAACAAATGGCTGGGCTTCAGAAGTGTTCACTGCATCTAATGCAAAATGAAAGGAAATCAGAGTATGCTAGTGGAGCAATGAATAATAGGTAATGTTTGCAGAGTGTCTGATAGATCCCATCAAAATGCATATGAAATATTCATTTAATGGGCTACACTTTATTTGGATAGTCCAGTGGTGAAAATCGGCATCCCATTAAGTGACTTTAATGTGTCGCTAAAATGCCTAAGGTGTTTCAAAAGCTGCTCATAATTGTGTGAGAAGGAGTCAATATATCTCAGGGCTACAGTTAAACTTATGGTTCGGGTTACTTTAGTTGTACGATGTTCTGAAAGCCTGAAAGCTTTAATGCAGTAAAAAAGAGGGAGGAATACAGGAGCGGAGTCTCTTGCAGCTCTCTTTGGCTTTGCACTGGCCTTATTAGTATTCTGTCTGCAGCAGAGGACAATGGTCTAAATTTAACCAGAAAAATTTAAGGAACTGGCCTCACCATCTTTAAGAGAACAGAGCTGACCAGACCTGCATTGTTCCCACACCTGCTGGAGGACCAGTGTTTGTGTTTTTTGCCTGTGGTCATAATTCCAGTACTTGAGCAACAGTCCTGTATCTGGACTGGATTGGGTGCTTCTAATGACATGCCTCAGTGCTGTTGGCAGGGTGCTTCAGGCCCACACTTACACCAGCATATCCTACTGTTGTATTGCTGGGATTTTGCTCAGAGATGGCTCATTAATAAATACGTACTCTCTCAAGCTGCATGTCATTATTGAGATACACTGATTAGTAAGTAAACCTGAAAATGTATCTCAAGACCTCCAGTATGCAGACGATTGTGATTGGTAAACTTGTGTTTACAACTGCAACCATTAATAAGTCAGCACTTAGTGATAGGTATTGTATATAACCAATTTTAAATTGGTTCCAGTACCAGACTTGGCTGCACTAAATTGCTGATAAACACCTAGACAACAGTAACGGGTATCTGTTAGGGTTAGAATGTTACATATTCAAGAAGACATTTGTTTTCCAGCGGAAAGGTTCTAATTGATGACATTTTCTGCAGGTATCATTTTCCTCTCTCTGACACATCACAGGCATCGAAGAGATGATGAATCATGGGGACAATTCAGAAAAAGTCAACAATAATATTCTTCACGTCTTAACAACTACTCCTTTTACAAAAATCTTTGAGAGTAAAAGGCCAGTAAAAATCATTTTTTCACAACACCCGCCCAATAGCGCTTAAATAGTTACCTGGTTCAAAATGCTACTCTGTTTTACACAAACGCAATGGCTTGTTAGGCTTATTGAATCAAGAGCAGGCTGACATGAAAAACCCCACCCCAAATAGTTTAAGCTTAGTGTGAGATGTCTAGACTAGTACCAATAAGAATGTCAGTGAGGAGTATCTATTGATAAAATCCTAACAGTACGCAAATAGGACAAATGGAATAAATGCGAGAAAAAAGAAATCAGAGTATTCTATGTAATGTCAGAGCAGCCATAGCTTTTAGTCACTCATCTTTCTATTGTCACCCTGAACATGTCACTACTGCCAGATAGCAAAGGCATATCCTCATGCAATCACTGCAGTCCACCCAACTCATTAGCCTCCAGATATCCAGCACTGATCTCAGAAACTTACCGTTCTGCTCCGAGTAATGAAAGTGGCGATAAATGGAGAGCTATGTGGGGAGTGGGAGAAAGTGAAAAAAGAAAGAGCTTCCATCTATCAATTAAATGACAGGGGCCAGAGTGTATGTGGTGAATTAAGAGAATTCGATGGCCTATTTTTCCTCTCACAATGGAAATCATCAACACTAAATACAGCAATAGCAGATGAAGGCAGGAAATCCAATAAAGTATAAAATAGATGGAAAATACAGCCACTGGCTGCCGCAAAAGTTTATAGCAGGTTTGTCATGAGAAAAATTCTCTTCTGCTTTAAAACGAAGTGTCACTATAAGAAGTTTCTTAGATGCGGTGTGGTGCACCTTTCATCAAAGTAATGATGTTGCTAAATTGAACTGCTATGTCAGATTATTTCTTTCTTTATTGCCCTCAATATTGTGAGCACACACCACCACTCGCAAAGGCCAACATTTTCTCCAGCAGTTCTGAGCAATGAAACACTTCTGACAGTTATTTTGACAATCTGGTGTGAAAGGAGGGTAAGAAGTGGGTGGGTGGGCTGTGTGACAATGTTGTTAGCAGTGCCAGCGCTCCTTTTTCCGTCCTTTCCTTGAAGCTTGTTTTCGCTTTTAGTGGTTCGATGCCCCTCAATGAGATGATACCCGAGGCAGCCTCCATTTGTTTGTTTTTGTCTTTCCTCTTTTTCTTTTTTAAAATTATCAAACTGAAATTATCTGCTGCTTTTCCCTTTGTCTATCAAAGTGAGTTACATGCATATTGAGAGTGCAAAATAAAATCCAGTACATTGATCTTTTTGGATCAGAGGTTAGTAAAAAAAAAAAATCAAATAATTTGCAACCTTTGTATATCTTATTTAAATAAACTGTTCACAATGCCTGCATATATTATTTATTTAATTGTAATTTTGTTCAGGGATGTGGTAGAACGCATTTTGAAGCCCCACATACAGATGATGTGTTTTGATAGGCTATGTAGCTTAGTTTAGCTGTGAAACAAAGTTTATTCCTCAAGGATATCCACTCGTGTCCGAGAGTTAGAGATCAATAGTGTATCCTCCGCCTCTACTAGGCTCACTGATTTTTTTAAAAAAGGAAAAGGTTTTTTTTTTTTGAGTTGAAGTTGGCTTTTTTTGTTTTTTTTCCTTTTTTTTGTGTTCAAGTGCATAAAATCTGATGCAATCAATTTTAAGTAATTACTCAGATTGCAATTTTTGCAGCAAACAGCATGACAGGTCAGATGATATGTATGAAAGAAATGTACGATGAATAGTATTAAGCCAAAAAACATGTATTAAAAACTGTTAACCCGTGTCAGTAATAGTAACCACCTCTACATTGTCTGTCATCCATCCACCATGATTATCTTATCTATTAAGACAGCCTCAGAAATGAGAAAAGCCATAGTTTATGGCTGGTTTGGTACTCCTTTCCACTTTGTGAGCACAAACTCATACATATGTATAGGCTTAGGCAGGCAGGCAGGAGTGGGCTGAGAACAGCATGAGGCTGTGTTTTGCACTGTGTATATCTAATTGCCTGACCACCAACAGTTATAGCCAGATTCAAATCCAACACTAAATGTTTCCTGAGCTGTTCCCTGCTTCCCAATCCCAAAGCCAATCTCCCTGGAGCCCCATGGTGGCGGGGCAAAGGCCCATCTACCTGTGGCGCATAGAGGCCGCAGTCAACCTTTAGCAATCTGTCAATCAGGCAGTGACTGTCAGAATGAATTTCAGCCCATCAAGCCCCTGCTACTTCTCCTGCAGAAGTTGGCTTCAGAATCCTTGCCCAACTGCCAATGCTATGTCCCTGCAATTAGGCTGAGGAGAGGTAATGGTGTCGCCCTCCTCCAGGTGTCTGGACGGGCTGCATCTGGTCAAAGGAGGATAGGGATGTTGACAGAGTGCACATTTCTCAGAGGTGTACTTGTACAGGAGTGCCACAAAGCCTTCATGTGGTTACGTCAAAGTAGCAATTTAAAAAAAAACAAATCTTTTTGCTCCAGGCATCAATTAGTGGAGTTAAAGAGCTTTGTGTGAGATTTACATTCACAGCTATGTTATGTTCAAAGGTCATCCTGTCTCCAGCTTGTTTCAAAGCAGAGCATTAAGAAAAGGTTTTAAAATTACAATCTTTAACATGTCTCTTACTCTTTTATTTACATATGAGGCCTGATGGTTAGATGCCTTTCCCTGAACTTCACTGACAATAAAGTAAAAAACACTTTGTAACAAGTTATTAAAGAGTTAAGAATTAGCACCAAGTTATCTTTCTTTAATACATTTTAGAGCATCATAGTGACAGCTCAGCAAAGTTGGGGCTTTATCTTAAACAGAATGAGAGGGCACATACATCAGAACAAATTTGTATGTTAAGTGCTGTATGTACTATGTGCACTAATATTTTATAAATATCACATATTAAAAGGAAAAAATAATCTCCAGTAAAAGTCATTGTGACTTTAAACGCTTTTTTTAGTGTTTGCATTGTCCTTCGTAATTTAAACGTACAGAAAACACAGATCCCTTTAAAGTGTGTGTGCGCTATCATAAATTTAGCCACTGGCAGCCCATTTAATATTTCCTCCATTTAGGTCATAGCAGATGTCATTGACTAAATGTAGACCACTGCTATTTATGGTTGTTACAAATGACTGTGCAAAGCATTAGTGACGCAAGACAGATGGATCCGATGCTTCTTGGGGGCAAAGGACTTGTGAATTCCAGTATCAGTTAAAATATAAGTAACGTCTACAAACAAGCAAGCGCACAGATGGGTAAAGAGATTTTTTTCTTTCTCCTTTGTGAACCTGGCAAATATGCTTTGATTAACAACCTCTAGTTGTCAGAAGCTGGAATGATGTGTTAAATGGATAGCTGTTTATTTTTATTCTTATTATTTTTTGAGCATCTGCAACTGACTTGCAATCATAGAATTATGGGATGAACTGCTGACCCTCTGGCTCATGCACCCCAAAGAGACACCCCCACCCTTTTTCAGAGCTGCGGCTCTGAAAAAGAACTGTTGTCTGCAGGCCAAGAGATAAGCCTTCACTGTGTCTGTCTCTCTTTTCTTTTTCCCCCGTCTGTCTGTGGCTCCACCTCTCTCCTCTTCGATTTCACACTGCCGCCTTCTCTACTTCATCTCTTGATTTTTAGTCTGTAAATATTTTCTCTCCACAGACAGACCCCTATACAGTCTGTTTTGGACGTCGGATGCTGTGCTGTTCTGTATCCTCGTCTTCTTTGTTTTGTGCTGACAGATGCCTCCCCAATCAAAACCACCAACGGGTGACCTGTGTCTTCACCCTCACCTGACTCTGAAAGTCCTGACTTTGGGCAAACCACTCCATCAAGCTGCCCTCTTTGCAAAAATGAACAGCTGATTCTAGAAGTTATAATTTCAGCTATGACCTTAGCAGCCGCTCCTGAGGTCATCAGTGCAGCTCAACTCTGCTTGATCATTCCTCACCACCTCCTTACAATCCATATCAATGGCTCTAAAGCCAAACAAGGACGGCCTCTAAACATTAGGACAATTAGTCACGTAGTTTGCCTTTTGGGAATTCACAGATGCACACAGAATTGGTAATAAACCTCAAGCAGCAGAATGAGCTTTACGATTTATGTGGTAGTACAAAAAAATGTATGACAGTCATTCCAGTCATGATTGACCCTTAGTCCTTGATCACATGGATTGTAAGGATTTTTTTACACTGGTCCAAACATTGATAATCATACTGTTTTAATGACTAAACTATAAATCTACCATTTTTATTTTCAAGAAAGACAGCAGAATGGATTAAATATAGGATACAACATTTCTTCATTGCCATCATATGTCACCATAGCAGCAAGTGTGGTTTAGTAACTTAACACTTAACAAAACCCGTCCATATCTTCTTCCAGCCAAAAGGTCATTTTTAGTATCTCTACCAACCATCTGATTTCCATCTGTATTTGTATGTCTGACTAGGAGCCTCAAAACTGTGACTCATAGTTGAACTGAGGGTAGCAGAGAGGGTCTACTTGTCAGGCTCTTCTTTTTTTTACATTCCTTACCACACACAGCATGCAAATATAGATTTTACTGTGTCAAAGTGAATGTATTGTATGTGTTATGTATGGCTTTACACCTGAGTTGGTGTTTATGATCTTAAAGTGGCTTTTCTGTTTATTTTTTTTTATCTTAAAATCAGTACACTTAGTCATCCAGAAGACCTTAAAATGCAGCTGTTGTTATTAAGGGTTCACTGTTTTTCTATTGGAGCATGCATAAGTGCATGGGTTACATCAGCCCATGCACTCAGCAACAATTTTTTCAGTTTAATAAATAATATCTGGGAAAATATTTTTAAATTACCTGACTACCCGAGAGCACAAGATCTTATTGAATTCATTTTGTCATGTAAAACATTTAGTAACATTTAGTTTGGGGACATTCTATGTATTCTATGTACTACTAATCAGCATCTTCTCATTAACGTTAGCATTTATTCCTTTCTTTGTAAGTTATTTAAATTAAGATACCTCATTGAGTGATTATATGCCTAATATTCTCCAAATCCTTATTTCAGAGATGTTAAAATGCATTAATGGTTTAAGTAATAATTTAGATAGCTGGATGGTCATGCAATTGATAATTACAAATCTAGCTAACGAGGCTGAAAGTTTTTGTATATAATAGAGTCATTTTACAACAGAAAGGGCTTCCCAGAGATTTGAAAAAAAAATGTGATCACTGGAGACACAAGTGGCCATAAACAGTTTCTTTATGTGACACTACAACACAGCTGTCACTTATTTCACACTGAAATGAAGCGCCGGATCATTTGAATCCTGCTCAGGGCAAGAGACAGAAGATATTTTCAATAAAAATGCATTAATGAGCATTACTGTATCAAAAAAGAGTCCATGAAATAAAATAATAAAAATGCTTACAGCAAATGATTACTGTGCCCACCTTTCTCAAAAAGGGGTTTTGTTGTCCTTTAGTGTATACGGTTTTATTTATAGTCAAACATTTGACATAATGCAGACATTGGGTCTGTGGATAATTACAAATGTGAGTTTGCTTGATGCCATGTAAAAAGGCTGAGGTTCAGTATTTGCACGATTTTATTAAAATTGGGTTCTGGATATAAAGCCAGGAAAAATTATATTTCTTTTAATCTTCCTGTTACTTTAACCTCTTTCTAGGAATTAATATATATGGGGTTTTTTCACATGAAAAATGTATGAAAATATATCATTGGCATAGCACAATTATGAAAATAGAGCAGACACATAATTGTTATTTTTAATCTATTTTTTCATAATCATAATGAGTATTTTTCCAGTGTTTATCTCTCTAATCAGAACCTTGTAACTCATGGTCCTCACAGCCCACACAAACCTGCAGTCCCCTCGCCAGACAATATCCTTAAAAATAACAGCAGACTTAAGACTCATTATATTTTTACCCTCTTACACCTTGCTGCATTGCATAAAAGTCCGTATTCTTCGTCATCTTATCACCATAAACCGCCAACTACACAGGTGACTGCGCAAATGACAAAAAAAATTAATCACCCAAACAGTTTGTTGACAACTTATGTCCCCTTCTGCTCTTAGCTGTGTGTCTGAATAATTAGCCTGTCCTCTCTGCTGTGCGTGTTTCATTTTTGCCTGCCCTGCATTAGATAGTGTGTTGTCATGCTATTGACAATGACAGTGGTGGCAGCCATCCATGCCGTGCTTCTGTCAGTGTGAGCTGCCAGTGCAAAGCAATGAGAGAAACAGAGTCAGAGGACGGCTCCAAAAACACAGAGCTGCTTTTGAAGGCATTGAATTTAAAGAGATTTGAAGGTGCTGTTCTTTAGAATGACTGTAGTATGTGTTAACATTACCAACATTATGAGACAGCCGAGATGTAATGACCTGCCATTACATCTTGCTTTTCAGAGAACAAAGTGTTTCTTCTATCACAGAAGAGCTGAATTTATTCTGGAAGTCTAACTCATTCTCATGGCCAACTTATTCACCTGCAGCCTCAGCACCTGCTCCACCAACACTTACTGGCACAAGCCTCAATCTATGTTGGATAGATGGCTTCCCTTTGGATACCATCCGCAACAAAACCTAATACCAGCTACCCGGTATGCAAGCCAACAACTAGCCACCTCGCCAAAACCGTTAAAGATGTAGTACACAAAGAAGTAGAGAGGAAAAAAAAACGCATTAATGTAGGAATGTAGAGTCATACACACGGACTCTCTTAAGTACTTGTTAATTCATTCAGCTCTCAGCATGCAAAAAGGCTCCCTGAGTGGACAGGTGCTACGCCTTGATGAAGATCTGTGTGTCATTCTGTTTTGCTTGGCTTGTTTTCTATATGAATGCTTAGATTTTGTGATTCATAGATTTAGTAAAGATGTCTATGAGGCAACTTTGCAGGATTCACTGTTTTTGTGATGATTAATATGGTTGGCTCTGTAGTACTTGGAGCACTGTGTAGCTGGAAGGTAATGATATCATCCCAAAAACTGCACATCACTTAAGGTCAGTAGACATCTGCATTCTTTCTCATTGTGAAATATAAAACTTGACTTGCATACTAAATGAAAAAATTGAGATTTATTTGATAAGAAGGTTCTGCATAGGTCCACAATGGAGATTAGCATAGCATCAGATATTGTAGGCCACCTGCTTAAATATTCAGACTTTACAACGTGAAGTAATTAATGACATTTAGATGTTAAATGGATCCTGGGCTAGTTGGCATTAATTAGGGGATTCAAAATAATCCCAGTAAGAGAATTTAATGTTATGGTATTTGTAGAGTTCCGATGCACACATTGCAAGGTGTGTTACCTTTGTATTTCCTATTATTCACAGAGGCTGTGATCTTACAATCACAGAACCGAGTGCAAATTCAGCTAATCCTATTTGCCACCACACACAGTTGTGTCAGTTTTATGCTGAATTTCCAAAACAGTGGAAACAATATAAAATAAAATCTACTTGAAGTAAATGTTACGAGTCTTAAATTAAATTTCAACCTTACCAGACAAACTTAACTGGCCACTAAAATCCTGATCTAAAGAAAAACCTACTCTCAGACTGTGAAAAGCCCCTAACAAGCTCTTCTACTTCAAATTTAAACAAAGCATTTCCAAAGTGAGACAAACATCGACTAAAACCAACTATTTTAGGTAGGAATTTCATGAAAGAACCAAACAGGATGACACTAGGCATAAGCTTATCCCTCAAGAACATTTGCATTTCTAGTTAGCCGTTGGGGGAAATAAAGTAGCTGAGGTGTTTAAACATTAAAAAGGATAAGGGTGTTTCTCTGAGAACATTTTTCAAGATGTAATTTAATTTCCCTGTTGAGCAGACACTGAATTAAGAATTTAAACTAGTTTTTTAATAGTATTTGTAATCTGTTTGACTGTATATAGTACACCACATCTGCTGTGATTTGTATTAGTAAAAGAAACAGATCTTTGTGTATGTTCAAAAGAACATAAGGCCTGCATTGCACAGTAACGTAGCATTTTTAAATTGTATAGTTTAGTGAGGAATTGTTTCTATTCTAAATACTCAGTTGCTAGAAATGGGTCTGGTAGTTTTGTTGAGGAAAAGCACATGGTGTCCTCAGTGACTTTTTACTCCCATAGTGTTCTCATGTTGCCTTGGCAAAATGCTTTTCAAGAGCCAAATTGAGCCTTCGATAGGAGACATGCCTCTTTTATACGCTCTGTTATCATAGTACTGAAGCAGTAATTTTTCTGCCGTCATTTATCCCCAGAAAATTCTCTACAGGTTCTGTACCTATATTCATCACATATCCAAAGTTATTTTGTGTAATAGTAATGAAATTAAAAATATGCAATATAAAAAACAAAAAGATAGTGGAAAAAAATACACTTGAGTACATATTGTCAGAAACTTATGTTTGCATGGTAATAAAACGGCCAGATTCAAAATTAATGTATAACTCAATAACTTTCTTACAGAATAATTGACCATTTGTGTTTTGTGATACTAAAAACTGTACAAGTTATCACATAAAGGTGTTTATGGGATAATGGAGAATAAAACCTGGCTTTACCTTACCAGAGGACTTTCATCCTTCTTAAACTGACAAAGTGTAAATTCATCAACTATATAAAAGAGCGAAAGAAGTAAAGACAACACTGACTTGTCCCTGAATATGATAAATGTTCCTTTATATAATTATTTTTTGTGCAAGACCTTATTTGTTTAATTGTGACAAATTACTGCCAAATTTTATAATCCTTTTTATTATGATTCATTCTGAGTGATACAGTTAAGTGGGCTGTTGCTCGAGCACTTTACAATTAAAAACTTTGCTCAGTAAACTTTCCACTGTACAACATGCTACTTTTGGACTAATTAGTAAGTCAAGTAGGGATCTTCTTCTTGACTTACCTTGTTGCCACAGCAGCCATGTAACCCTAGCATCCTCCTCTATCATACCAACCATTGCAGGTACCTCTCTCTCTAAATCCATGACTCTTTTCTGTGGTCTTCCTCTTTTCCTTCTCCCTGGCGTCTCTCCCTCTTCTGTACATGACCAAACCACCTCAGTCTTGTCTCCAGAACTTGGTTTCCAAATTGCTCAACCTGAGCTGTCCCTCTGATATTTGTACACATGAAAAAATCAAGTTAGATAGCTTTACAAACTAATAGCTGATACTGATTAAAAATAAAACACCCAATTGCATTGTCACAGCTGCATCCTGGCTCTATATTGTAAACAACACATTTTTAATTATACTAAGACAGTGTGCAACATTACACATGCCAAGCCAGAATTAGAAGTGAGTCATACTGTTGTAACTTGTCACACAGTTTCTGGCAGGATTTTCTAACATGCATAACAAAATACCAGATGCACAATAATTTTCCTATGGTGGAAATATCAGAAATGCTGAATATCAACAGCACTAAAACACCTGTTGTGTGTTATCTGAGAGAACCTGTTTGGTGTTATGTGTCAGGACGGATGTGTAAAGACTTGAGCCCTTGAAAGGCTTTAGAAATGGTCCAGTTGCTTAGTAGTGTGCCATCTAACTTGAGCTATTTCTGCTAGTGAGAACTGAACAATCTCATTCGAAACTGGGTTGATTTACGATGCATCACAGACTATGGCTAAAAATAAAAGGAATGACAAAAAAAGCCTCCTGATGATCCCTCAGTATAACACAGTTCCAAAGATTGTAGCTGGATTAAGCTGCACCGCTGGTGAGTGGGTTGGTCCATGCTGCCCTGAGCGTTTTTACAGGCAATGGAAATAGAGAAAAATATAGCGCCTCTTCAAAATCTGATCATAATAGTAATCGGTTTATTTTGCATTATGTGTATCTCAACAGTTATAAAATTACATATCCACACCTTAGTAAAATGCAATCTGATGGCCTAATGGAGAGAAAGCTGTCCCTCTGCATACAGTATGCTTTGACACAATGAAATGATGTAGCTATTCTTGGAGGCTGCTTGTGCACTTCGATGGATGCCATTTTTCACACCATTAACTACAGTCTACTGGTTTTATTCACAGCACAGAGATAGGCCAAAACAATCCTAAACACGCCCACGAATGAGCACAATTGCAACAATTGATCTAAGCTGTTCCACCCAGTCTATCGCAATCCTGTGCAGCAGGAGAAACCATTATCTCCATCCGCCCTTCATCTCTCCCTTTCTCTCTCTTTTTTCCCCTCAGTATTTCTTTGCTTTGCCTGTAACACCCTTTTTTCATCCTGTTCGGCTCTATCCTTGCCTTGGGACAAGCAAAAGGGTTTGTGGCTGAATCACAAAGTACAAACATGCATGGTAAAAATTTTCACTGTAACTAGCCCACAGTAGGTGTGTTAGCTGATAAAAATCACTGAACACAACAAGCACAATTTTTGGAGTGTTTATCTCAGCAGAGGTCTAACCTAAAGCCCTCATTACAGTCTGTGCTGAGTGCAGGGTTCATGGAGGGAGGCAGAGCTCAAAGGGCCAACTAATCCAGTGGGTCTCATAGGCACGGTGGGCTAGTCAATATGCTGGGCCTGCATCCGAAAGAATGCTGGAGCTCCACAGCAGAGCTAGGTAAAAGAGTCTCTGGGGAATGCTTTGCGTGGTGCAGTTTTTATTCTTTCCACAGCTCTCAAGGTTAGATGCCGTTTAAGTCTTAACACATTGTTTACCACTAGTCCTTTCCTTCTTTGATCCCGTTGCAGTTCTCAAAACCGCTTACTTTTAAATATTGTGATCGTGCAATTAAACTAAAAACAAAAGGTAATGTCCTTTTATTAAAGCAGTGATCTTTTTGTCACTTGCTAACAACTGTGGACATATCCGAATTCATTTAAAATCAGCCAATTGTTATGTGCGCGTGTTGTTGGTTTGTTTCTTAATGTGTGTATGCAAATTCACCTGTGCAGGGGCTCGGCTGTGATTGGTGGACCTAAGGAATGGCCTGATGTAACTGGTTCCTGCCGTGGACGTAACTATAAAAGGACGACTGAAGAGCTGTGGTGTGGGGGGTGTGGAAAACTTCCCGTGCACTTGCCTCAGGTCCAGACGGGGCAGCCGCAGCCGCAGCTACTTAGTTAAAGTCGGGCATGTGTGTGAAGTGCGGATCAAGTAGGGGTGAGCTGCCGATTATTTTGGGAAACCTTCTTTTCTCCTGTGTTCTTTGACCAGGGAGGTCAGACTGTGTCACTTCTTTGTTTTCTTTTCCTTGAACAGGTCAAAGGGGAACCGAAGCCTAGGTTGGGTTTTGTTTGTTGTGTTGGCCTTAGCTCACCCTGAAATCATACACTTCCACTACCGTGTACTGAGTGCCATTGCTGTGAATAAATTATTGTTAAAAGTCCGATGCTGTGTCTGTTTGGGCGTGGGAAGTCGTGGGACACCCCACTCTTGTTACGGTCATTTCGAGCCGGGTTGTAACACAGTCAGCAGATGATCTGGTTTTTCACTGAATCCCAAAGAGCAATTTCTTCAGTCCTGAGAGTAATTGAACCCTTGCTTCCTTCCAGGATTGGACAAACTCATGGGGAGCTCAGCTCAAGGCAGCAACACAGATGTGGAGATGGCAGGGTGTTCTGAATTCAGCCCGTAAAAAAGGTACCTGCTTTTTCTTGTTTTCCTGAGCAAGGAGAACTCTGCTGGAGGCACGTCACCAAGTTTAATTTAGGAATTTAATTTGCACACACAAAAGAGGTCAGTCAAGGAAGAACAAATTGACAGACACAGCAGGCGGGTACTTGTCATTTCTTCCAAATGGCTTTTAATAAGATGAAACACTTTGGCCCAGGTATGTCAGGTTGAAGGGCACTTTTCTCTCTGTGTGTTTTTAAGCTTTTACTGTTGGCAACTGAGTATCGTTGACCTGCAAGGAGCAGCTGGTCGGCATGTTCGCATGTCAGAGACTTGGCCCAACCCTGCCTCAATCTAAAGTAAATGGATTCTGTAGTGGAGAACAGGCTGGGCCATCCTCAGTGGAGATCACTGGGCTGTGGTTAACTGGGTAGTAAAATCCACAATGCAGTAAGCCAAGTCAAAATGGTTGTTTTGTGGAAAATGATACATCAGAACACAGCTTTGTGACTTATTACATTGTAATTTCTTATTGTAGGCGTCTGTTTGGACAAACAAAATGAATCCCATCCACATGCCAAGTTGATTAGCTATCATGAGTATTAATAGAAATAGACTGTTTTTTTTGGTTTTTGCTCTGTAGTAAGTCCAGCACGATGGCATGGATGTCTTAGAAAAACATTTTAGTTATTATCCTGAATTTTCCCAAGATTTCATTTATCATTACGGCTATATTTTTTTAATTTGTTGTAAAGATATTTCATTAGACACGTGTCAATTGGGGTCAGATCTAAAATTTGGAAATAAATGGAACTCATCTATTTTATCACATCACTCTGCAGTGGCCCATTTTCCACACAGGGATTTCCTAATGCCATTGCTATGCCCTTAAATTTTGCAAATATTCTCTAGTAATAGGCTCAACAATGTTATGGTATGAGAGTGTGTTTACCACTGTCCTCTATATTGTTCTACTCACTGAGTTAAAGTGCTAGTGATTGCAAGAGCCACTCTTATGGTTAAATGTTGAAGTGTTCTTGCTAAGCAGTTTTCTGCTCCCTGCTCTGCTCAGCAGCAGCAGCAGCAGCAGCAGCAGGGGAGGGAACAGAGTGAGAAGAGGATATGGCTTCTTCTTCTTCTAAAAAAAGAGAAAAAAAAGGCCCTTTGATTTTGGTTTGAGTCTCCCTTGGGCTGCCTCTGGGTTTGGAACAGATTTCATTCAGCGCTGAGCATGGTAGCTTCAGCAGAGGGGCACTGTGCCCCCACCCCCACTTCGACATGTGTCATAACTGGTTTCAGACTTGATCAGGAGACACAACTGGCTTGTTGGCTTGGCAGATGGCTCTGAGGCTGAGGCCAGGTGCTTGGTTACCTCACTATCCACACCAGGCTTTAATAACATGGCATTTACGTATGCCTCGCACATGAAAACAATATAGTAGCCTTCCCGATCAGATAATTTACATGGCAGTTTTCTTTGACAGACTCCATTTTAGCACAGATGTCTTGATTTGACAGCCAGGCCAGAGGGATCATGCAGATGGTATTGGGTGATGAATAGAAATTAAATAGACCACCCATTTGTGCCGCATGCATCTGCCATTTAGAGGCGAACTTAGCTTGTTGAGCACAAGTTCTCTTGTTAAAAAACCAGCAAAAATTAAAAAGTAAAAGATGCTGGTGCTAATCACAAGGAAAAACGGTGATGACTGCTTTTTGTTGTTGTTTTTGTTTGTTTTTGGTCACTTGGAGCCTTTAATGACACACTGAAATCTCTATTATATGATTCTGAAACGGCTTATTGACCAGTCCCATTAATGGAACTGTTACTTAATACATCATCACTGGGGGGGAAAAAAAGCTGACATTTGGAGTACACAGATTTCACCTGACGCTTGCCTTTTGTTGCTGCCTCTGTCCTCCTCCTTCAGGGTAGTTAGTCGCTCTTAAGCATTACATGAACATATGCATAAAGCTACCAAAAGCTACCATCACTCTTATTGCCTGTTCTTATAGTCCTTATCTTCAACGCTATGCTGCTCTGTTGTTTGTTAATTGTCCCTTGGGGATAAATAAAGTCTTCTGATTCTGATTCTGAAAAGGCTGACTGATCGAGGCCAGTTCTCTGGATGTGTTATCCTTCTGATAATTGCCTGTTTTTCTAGCTTATATTCTCTGCTCTCTTCCTGATTAGCTTCCTGTGTTTAAATATCTTGAGCTTCAATATAATTTGCCAAAACCTTTTACGTTAGTTGATGCCACTGGTGCTTTTTTATTAGTCCTTTATTTATCCAAAAATCGAATTCCCAAGAGTGACTCATGGCAGACGTCATGGCAACAAAAGTCAAAATACATGTACCAACATAAGTGCATTTAAAACAAATACAATACACTTTTCCTGTGCCTCATTTTTATTTCTGTAGCACTTCATTAAATTCTTTTAATTTTAATCTCCAATTTCCCAATTTTTCCAATAACCCTCACGGGTGCACTCTAACATTTGCATTTCTATATTTGCCTTTTTTTTTTCTTTTTAAATTTTTATTTGAGCAAAAGTTAGAACTCAATAACTTTCAGAGGTTACTTTGCATTCTGTTTGCTGCCATTTTCGCAAAAAGTCCAAGGTTGACATGATATCCAAATGAATTATTTCCTCTAGTCTCGCCACTCCTGCCAGTATTATTACTACAAATGGAGTAGTTTATCAGTATATTACCTTCCAATGTCCTTCCTTTAGGTCCTTTTCATTTTACCTGTCATGGAGCCTTAATGGGATTCACAAGTAAGACAGGCTGCAGTTGACAGTAATAGGCTTTTGAAGGGAGCAATCTTGAAAAACTACTCGTGCTCCGTGTTACATTTTTCTTCAACATGTGAGGAAGATTTGCTGCTTGAGACATTGCTGCAGCATGGAAAGGAAAACCTTGATATTTTACACACTTCCAATTTCAAGACTTGTACCATAATCACATTTTTATGTACACTAGGATTATTCAGAATTTATACTGGATAAGTTCACGGTTATATTGGAATGTGCTTATGGGTAGTTTTAGTAGTATTATCATAATCGGTTATATTTATGTGAGTATATAACCATATGGCATGGTTTGCTAAAATGTTTAACACAAGATCTGAGGAACTATATGTATTGTTCTGTGTGCAGCTGGTGCTTTTTCACTGGCTGCCATGTTATTTAATTTGTATGACTTAAAGCTGATTGTAGTGTTAATGTTTGAGCCAAATGACTAGCGTGGAGAAGAATTCTGTATATTGTGTGAAGATTTTGTAGAAGCATGCCTTTATATGAAAATTTGCTTGAGATTGCTTTTTAATTTAGCAATCATTGAGTCTTTCCTGAAAGTTTCCTGAAATAGCTCCATCTTTGTGAAATTTGTTTCCAGAAATATTTTGTTTTCATAACAAAAAAAAAACAAAAACTGAATGGCATGCACTCACTATACTGTAAATTTGCATAATACAGATTTACATTAAACTTGGTGAGTTCGTTTAGGCTGTATGGGTGCTCAAACTGTATCAACAATTGTGAACCTATATTTGCTGTCATTTAAGATGTTGAGCACATCCTCTGTTGAAAGAATGCTTATTGATGGGGATGGTGAGGTCTGAAAGTCAAAACCAGTAAGACCCAAAAGTGACCCCATGTTAAGTCTTTTTCTGTCTTTATGAGAAATGGTAGTCACTCGTGGGAAGACTGAGTGAAGGTGGAGAAAAGCACTGAGTCATTTTTAAACTGTGCCTTATTTTCCTCGTGTATAACAGCACATTGACTGGGTTTAGTGTTTAAACAGCAATTTAATGGATGTTTATTCGTGCCAATTATCTAGTGTTATATTGAGTTGAGAACCTAGATGGTGATGACGTCTCTTGGTGGAAGGCTACAATTCTGCAGTGATACTTATTTTTAAAAGAAAACCTATATTGTTCTCGAAGAGATTCCCCTTAGAATTTTTCTTGGATTTTCCTCGGTGCTTTTTAAATCTTATTTTATATAGAGTATTGAAAGTGTTCTCCTTTTGTACTTTAATCGACTAAAAACGCAGAGGATACATTATTTAACTGTAGGTACATAATGCTCTAAAATCCAGACAGTATAATTAGAAAACCTCCCAAAAGTAAGTGTTTTAATTCATGTGACATTTAACGTCATTGACTAAATTATCTAAATGAACACTGCAGGCAATATGGAGGAAAAGAAAATTAAATGTAGGTAGATTTTTTTTTTTTTTTGGCAACGTGACTAATAATGTGTTAAAATTAGATGTTTTAATCGCTTCTTGGTTTCAGCTTTTGACCAGCTGGCACAGTGACATGGTACATATGTGATCTTGAGCTTTGAAAGCGGTACCGTGAAGTAAGTTTAGTAACACACTCGTAGGTTCCCAATATCTGGGCAGCTTTTTCCTTTAGAATGTCAGCTTTAACTCCTCAGAGCTCTTTCTTCAGCTCCCCAAAGACCTTGTGGGTGATAATCAGTCATTACTGCTCCTCCACTGAGTTATTTATTTCACTACATTCACACTGCAATTCATCATTTATTTATATGACAGTTGTTGTCTATTATAGTGTTCCTTTCATGTGGCCAAGAATGAGAGATTTTATGGAACATTAGGCTTCCATGCATCTGATAGCACAACACTGATTCTATTTCTCCATTTCCCTTTGATACAGACTCCCACCCCAAAGGTCAGTTAATTGTAGGATATTTATACCGGTATCACAGTTGCTACTTCAGTTAATATGATTCCTTAACCATTTTAATATGTGGGAATGTGCTCTTCCAATAAAAAATGACATTTGAGCCACTTTGCAGAGCCTTCTCTAATGGGGTCTGGGATAAGAATGGTAATATGCACTGGAGCTGGCAGAGGCACAGCCTGTGTTTTTGTTTATAAATAGCTCCAGCCAGCATTATTCCACTTGCAGTTGTCCCATAACCATCAATCACTTCTGCTCATGGGCCGACTTCTGTTGTTCACCAGAGAGAAGGTGCACTGCAAGCGGTGCCCTTGGACCTCCAACTGTGCAAGTACATAAAGTAGAGCGTAGTGAGTAGGACAGAGCTGGGAGTCAGGGAGAATGTGGGGGGGAAAGGTTCCTGTGGGGTGATGAACTAAGTTATGATAGCCACCCACACCCCCTCCTTCTTCGGGTGATTATATGCACCAACATCCACCATTTTGCCTTTTTAACACATTTAGACACACGTGTCGATCCCAGAAGCAGGTGGGAGGCTAATCATGTCATGAGCTTGGAGGATATGGAATGGGTCGGACAAAACTGTTTACTCAGGTTTCATTTGTCTCTGTCTATATCTGCCTTCATCTCTTTCTGCAGAAGAGCTTTCCAAGAAGAGCTCGCATCTTTGAGGACACTGCAGGATCCTACAGAGATTTCCCACATAAACAGATGTACTACTGATTATCAAACATCACGCAGATTTTTTTAAAGTCTACGTGGTTGTACGTGCATATAACAACACTCACAGTGTCTCTTTGAAGATCCTTGTTCAGACCTTGTGGCGTATACACACACGCACACACACTAAAATGCACATATTACAGTGTTACCATGGCAGTTTCAAAAATACAGTAAGAATCCAGCTGATTCTTAACAAAATGGTTATGTAACTATTGCAGCGCTAAGTCATGTATCTTATCTAAGCCTGTGTCGGTATCTCCTTTCAGCCTGGCTTTGCTGCTTTTCAGCAGCTTTTCACATCTACTGTACCTCCCACAAGACGCCAGTGAACACGTGAAGGACATTTGTAATTGCCCATAAGCAACTGTGTTCTTGTGGGCTTATTGTAAGAGCAGAAAAGCCTTGGTGTGGTTGTAATAAACAACATTCTTTTGTTACAAACACACAGAAAAGTTAGATCTCATCACTGTCAAATCTTAATCAATATCTCTATGCTAGAAAAAGAATTTTACACTTAATTTAATGCAGCTTACAAGAGAAGCACGCCCACCTGGCACCCATTATCTCCCTGCCTGCTTGTCTTCCTTACTATAGTCCTCTCTAAATGAAAAAGCCTGATATTTATAAACTTATTTTGATGCTCACCTCCCGGAGTTCCTTGGCCACATCCTTGAGCTCTTTGAGAATTCCTTCCAGCTGATCAATCACCATCTTCATGTGGCTGCGGATGCGTTCTCTCGGGCTGGGGGTCTCAGAGGTGTCCCGGGCCGGAGCTCTGCTGAGGGACATCCTTTACAGGGTGACGTGGAGCCAGTGGCCAACAGGCTGAGGGCGTGGGGGAGCCGAGTCGGGGTCCATGTCTTTGGCTACAAGGAGCCTCAGTGCTACTGATCCGAACAGGGGCCCCGGCCACGCAGGGAGACCTCAACATCTTAAAAGCACCTCGGCAGCCAAAACACCTTGCCTCGCCAGCACTCTCGGCACAGGGTCACACTCTGGCATCCATGCCTTCTTGAAGACACTTCCAAAAATGAAGAGAAAAGGAGCATGGGAAAAGTCAAATGCTGTAAATCCATCGAAAAAGAAGAGGGAAAATTCATGGGCTAAAGCTGGTATGAAACTCTTACATAATCATGTTGAGCCAACTCATCTCATGTGTCAGTGTATATATTTGAAATTGTTCTCAAGGAGATGCTATTTAAAATGCCTGTCTATACAGGGAAAAGACTTTTTCTTTCTTCCATTTGTCCTGAACACTCTTTTTTACATGTAAAACACAGTGGCATAATGGCAGGCTAACATACAAAAGTGAAAACAGGAAAAGGGTTCATGATAACCTTTTTGAAATAGAAAAAGAAAACTCCCAGCAGTGGCTCGATTCTCAAAATGATCGTGTTCTATTTTATTGGTAGCGGGCCAAGATTTGCCTTCTAAAAATAGTCCATTAGTGAGGGCTACTGTTTAAAAGACAGAAAGGACAGCTCCTGTTTAAAAAAGAGATTATTCCTCTGTCAAGTGTGGTGTAACCTCCTCTGAGGGAAAAAAAAAGACTCTCAGTAGAAACTCACATCAAAATAAACTCTGCTTCTCATCCATTTTCTTTGCAGTTGATGACCTAATCATGTTGTCCTTCATTTCTTGTCCATGACAGGGAGAAATGTAAAAGTGGGTCTTTTCACACAGTGTCAAATCTCCCCCAAAATGCAGGGCTCATTCCAGGTGGCGTGGGATCAAAATGAAGTGATTTCTAAGCCAGTGCAGTGTGACTTGCGATGCGAATTTGTGGAGGCATAACAAAAAACTCATTGTGCCAATGAGACACAGTAACAAGCTGACTTGAAGGCAAATGAGCACCTTCCTCTGGAATTTCGGTGATAGCTTGTCTTATGTAAAAATGTTTTTGAAGTCCTTTCTCAAAAGACTGACCCACAGCTGTCCACAGGGGTGTGCCCAAAAACCAAAGGAGCAGAAAGAGAAAAGGATTCTCTCGTCTCCTTCAGTTGTTGCTAAGGGAACCCGGTCTGCCTGCTTGTGCTGTGATTGGATAATTATTTTACTTCTTATCCGTGTAATGTATGTTTTCTCTGTGGACTCTTTTCAGAGAGGCAGAGAGCTCCGTGCCATCCAGCAGGACAAGATAAATCCCATGAAAGCTTCCCAAAGGAGCCCCAGAGAACAAGCAGGGGGGAGAGCTTCTCGCCAAATCCAGGGCGATGCCACTGCCACAGGGTATGCTGGCCAATCACACATGGCACCTGGTCATACAGGAAGGAAAGCAATCACTTATTCGTTCATGTCTCGTCTTCTTTTCTTTTTTAAAGCTTGCTCTAAATCATAGCAGCATGAAAAGCAGCATCAGTCGGGTGAATAAGACTCAGATATGGTCAGGGATTAACTGCGTTGATTATTTCTTGCTTCTGTTAAAATGCATCTCGTACTTCAGCAGCACTTGCCTCACCTCCACATGCTCACACACGCTCACACACGCTCACACACATCCGCTGGGACGCACACCTACTCACCTTTTCTGTGCATCACTTTGCTGTTGCTATGCCCAGAGCTTACTGTCCAGGCACAGCAGAATCACTGAAGCTACACACAACCTGCTGGTTCTTTAGAAGTCCCTGTGTCGCACACACCAACATCTTCTCTCCTTCTTGCCGTTCTCACTCCCTCTTTTTCCTCTCTGTCTTACACACGCAGACACACTCCCTCTCTCCCTTACACACACACAGAGTTCTCCCCCCTCCTCCCATACTTACTGTCTTGACAGAGGGAGAAGCTTCTATTAGCAGGGTTATTTCACTCTGAGGCTGTGGCTCATCAGAGGAGGAGTAGAAGTGGAGGATGAAGCTGTGGAGGAGGAGGAGGCAGGAGGCATGAGATGGGAACGATGAATGGCCCTGATAGCACTCTGAGAAGGGAGAGCGGACGCCGAAGATGACTAAGAGCCAGAGTGGCAAGAAGAGCCCCTGCTTCGGATTGTGATGCTGCTGCGGCGGCTACCATCACTCAGATAGCTATGCTGCCGTAACACACCACCCGTCATCCCCTTCAGCATTCGCCTGCATCGGGAGGCAGCAGACAGATCAACTGAGCTGCTACTGTGAAAAAGGAGCTGTGTGATTCTTATGACAGCCTCTCCCTCTTTGTCTATCGGCCTGGTTTGTCTCTCTCTGCCTCTCTCTCACACTTCCCTCTCTTTCTGTCACTCTTTCTCCATCCCTGTCCCTCTGCCCCTACGCCCTCACTGTGTCCTCGCTCACTGCCGGATGAAGGGAAGCTGATGCCAGAGTTTATCGTTGGGCTCAGGCTCCTGCCAGCACCACTCGGCTCTTCTGCTTGGCTCTGTGGAGGAGGGGCTTGGTGCTTTAAAGGCACAGTGTATCACGCAGTCCCTCCTCTGCCTCCCTCCTGTCCTGTCTTCTCCTCTCTACTGGTGTCGACACTCCCTCACTATCTCCTCTCACACTGCCTATCTAGCCTTTGTCACAGTTCTGTCGAGGGTGTTATCTCTCTTAAATCAAGATGAAGTCTTCCTCTGCTGCCAGACAAGCAGTCTCCAGGGACAGGGTGTCCAAAGAACCCTGGCTGTTGCATCATTAATATACAAAGCAGGTTGGTGTTTGATGACCTCATCTCGCTGAGAGACAAAAATAGGAAGGGAGGACCAAGCTGACTTTTTTCCCCCTCCCTTGTCCTCTTTATCAAAATTTATATTTCTACACAATGCATAGCCACACATAACACAACCAGAATCAACCTAAAATGAAACTAATATTTTAAAAGCCAATTGAAAATGTCAGCTTCCTGAAAATGCAGTTTTTGGCAGATAGCTGTGGCGAACAGACAGAGGCTCTGTGCAGATGCTGATATATAGCTCTGTGGTCACAGAGGTCTGGTAATTGTTTTTAGAGTTCAGACACAAGGTCTGAACGGAAATACAACCAGAGCAACTATATTTAAAAAAATAATTAAAATCATCAGCTGTGACTGTGTGACGCTGATTTAAAAAAGTGATAATAGCTGCAGTGTCTACAGAGCATTTTTAAGCCACATTAGCTGTATGCAATGATGTTGCCCTCAATCTTTTTATTTTGTTTTTATAGCTAGCTAATGTAACCTCTAACATATAACGTTAGTTTAGTCATCATAATCATAGTGTCGATACTGTTTTCACACACCTGCCTTACAGTAAACAAGCAACTCAACCCTATCACTTCCACCTACAGTAGTATGCCCCAAAAGTTGATTCTGTTCATCTGGACGCAGCGTTTTCAGTGGGAGAAACATTTTGTCGCTCATCCAAGTGACTTCTTCAGTCTATACTGGTATATATAGGCTGCTATGTTCAGTATACTCGTATGGCTTCACATTCTTTGGTATAACTGTCATGGGAAATGCCGAGTTGATTCAGGGTACTTGGGTCTTTCATGCAGAGGAATTTGTTTTGAAGTCTTCTGTGGTTTCTAGTACCAGCATCACAGACATTATGCTGATGCTGTAATCCTAATTAAAGTATTAATTATCTTTTGCTGTTTTCTTTGATCAATAAGTGATCTAGTTTGGCTTAAAAATAATGTCATAAAGAAATGCTTCAAAGTCTGCATTATACTTTCCTAAGTACACAGTCACGCTGTGTCATCCTAGGACTTCATCAAATTTTTAATATGTCATCACGTTCAAAAGTACATTGTGGTTCCATGTGGCGATAAGGGAGTGGATCCTGTTCCTTTTCTTTTTTCATTCACACATGACTGGTGCAGTGTTGCACAGACAAGATGCTTCTCACAAACTGCTCCCTGCAACGAACAGGTGTCCTTGAGCATGTTTCCTTTGTAGCTTCACTGCTTCGTTTCTCTGCACATATGGGAGGCTTCCTTCTTAGAACACAGCAACAGTTTGCAGCACTTTCCCCCCCAGTCATTTTCTTTCTTCGTGACATTGCAAAAATCCTTTTTTGCTTGGGTATGCATGGTGTATTTAATAGAGCTGTGCCTAAAAGAGAGAATGTAAACTAATGACCTCTCAGTAGAAAGGCACAGGTGCACAACGCAGATAGCTCCATGACAATGATGCCTTGGCTGGAATGGAGTTGGATTATTCCCCCCTGTAAAATATATATTTTTAATGCTAAGATCATCACAAGTTGTGAGTTTTACTAGAAATCTGGAGTGAGTCCAGCAAAATATTGGTTCCACTTAATATTTCTGCCTTGGATTTATTGTGCCATGCCGTTTATAGAGACGTTTTATGGAACGTAATTTTTTTTCTAGTTGGGCACAGGCTGACAAACACAAAGATGCATATACACAGAGATACACACGAATACGTGCAGGCAAAGACCCACAAACGTACACACCAAATACATATATAAACAGCAGAGTGGGTGGTATCTGTGAGAAACTATAGTAATAGTTTCCAACCATAAGAATGAAGCCAGGAGAAATTTTATTTGCATTGCATTGTGTATTTCCAAACAAGTTTATCTCCCAGTAAAGTCAAAATATTTCTCATTTAAAAGACTCAAGATGCTTTTTTCAGGCTGTGGAGGGGATTTGATATCTTCATTACAGTTGGATGTCTAGGTAGGAGGAATACTATAGTATCTTGGAGTAAAATATATAACCGGAGGAAACAGAGAGGTTGGCTATATTCTAAAATAATGAATTCAACCTACCAGTGCCACAGAGATTATATGTTGTCTTTCCTTTCTTTGATTTCCACAAAAAACAAATGCATTGTTTCTTTTTGTTGGCCAGGTTCAGTCTTGTCATCACCTTGAGGTTGCCAGGAAATTGGCAGAGACTTCAAGAACTTACTGTCATTTGGATAGAGGTAGGCTAGCTGTTTCCTCAGTTTTCCATATTTGTTTGAAACTTTGTCCTGGCTTGTAATTGGTCTCATATTTACAGTTTTACACAATAATACTGCAAGTACATATAGGCTACCCCATCTTGGATAAAACACTAGCACTCTCTGGGAAAAAAAGATTTGCATTGCATAATGAAAAACATCTGCAGAGAAAACTGCCCCAAAAGGTAACAGATGTGCAAACAGTTGTGGCCAAAAAAACTATCAAGCCATCAAAAACTTGGATGGCAAAGTGTTTTGACTAGAAAATATACTTACATGTTATTAAGTTTAATAAAGATACATATACTGAAAAAATCTTAAAAGTTACTTTGTTTATCACCTTATTGATATGTATGGTATTTGTTCTCCCTCTATGCTTCTGATTGCACACCCTCCATTCCCTAGCAATAATTTTCTTTTCCTTAATTATCAGCTATTTACTGCTGATACGGAGCCATGCCTTCTGCAAAGACATAAGTCTTATGTGCGTAAACAAAACTTGCTTTTTAGTGGACCACAACTCTTAATGCTTTCATTTTTTTACAGTAGCAGTGGCCGACATTGTCCCTCTCCCATTCCATTGAATTTCAGAATACAGTATGTAATTATGCAGCTGCCCATTCATAATAAAGTGGTCCTTCTGGTTTGATGCTTAAATAAACTAGCAGAATTCAATTCTCTTTTTAGCAACTATGTTTGTTACTTTGTGTGTTGGACCTCCGCAGTAACAATCAATTTCTTTTGGTAGAGATCCCCCATTCTGATCATTCATCAAATAAATCCCGAGCTGGTGTTTTACTCTACTCTGATAGATTTGTTGTAATATTTTTGAGATTTTTAATCACTTGGAGACATATGAGAAAACACTGCCTCCTCCCTCATCTGCCAAGTGATAAGCTACAATCTAAGGTATTGTTCTTTTAATTAATCCTTATCCATTATGCTTTTCCCTCTCCTGACCATTGTGTGGCGCTGTTGTGCAGTTGTGGCATGTTGCATTTTATTTGCCTTGATTAAAGACTAAAATGGTCGACAGACATTAAAAAAGTTGAACGTTTCTTGTTTTTTGACTGATGACCTGAAGTGATTATTGTTACAGGGTACATCCACTGTGTTAATAAATCAGATGAAACCACGATGCACGAACTCTGGGGATTAATGGACGTTTCAGTGCACATTCACCATATACTCATGGATTAAGCGCCACCTGGCACTTAGTTTGTGTCATAATTTTGTTAAATGTATGTATAGTTATAGCATTTCAACTGATAATTTGCACACTCTCTAAGAGGTTTAAGTATTTTTCTATGTAATCTCTGCAAATCATAGTTCCGTATTTGGATTTTTAGCTTTATGGTGACTGAGACGGATTTGAGAATCTAAGGAATTGGAAGGCGCATCTGGCATTTAAAATATGCATGGATAAGCATAGACATTAAGGCTTGTTTACAATTTCCAGTGTTGTCCTTGATTTCAAACAGACAAACACTCGGGGACAGAGAGCTAGGACCCAGCCTGTCTTACAGTGGCACCACCATATCCTCTTGCCTGTCTACTGACCTTTTGATATTTCATCTGGCATCCTGTGTGTGTTCTATCTCTGGGTGTATGTGTTGTGTGTCTGTGTGTGTGTGTGTGTGTGTGTGTGTGTCTTTTTTTGTTGTTTTTCTTCCCCCATCTACAGAACTGTGCATGTAGACAAAAGAACCCTGTGATGGAGCAATGCTCTCAAACAGTGAAATGAAGCTTAAGTGTTTGATTGATTTTTCTTATTTAAAGTGTGGATGTTGCATGCAGCTACACGAGGGGCCCTGGCAAGAGAAAACCTGTTGTCTCATTATAAACCATAGCCCTGTTTCATATTCAAGCCACGTTTGGAGTTGAAATTTTCAATTGTGCTATGTCTGTTAATTGTATTTAATTATAGCCATGCACTATTTACAGTGTGGCTTGGCTGGGGTGGGGCCATTAACAGCAATGATAAATTTCATGCTAAAAGCAAATGAAATTTTTTTTTTGGATGCTATGGTTGTGTTGTGTTGGAAATAAAAACAGAATACAATGGCTTGCAAATTACAGACCCATATTTTATTCACAATAAAACAGAAAACAAATCAAAAGTTTAAAGTGAAACATTTTACTATTTAGAGAAAAGAATTAGATTATTTTGATTTTGATGGCAACAACATGTCTCAAATTGGGAATGGAGCTACAAAAAGATTAAAATAGTAAGTAAGTAGTACTAAAAACAAACACCTGGAGGAACATTTTCAACTAAGCACGTTAATTGGCAACAGGTCAGTAACATTACTGGTTTTTTTTTTTTTTTTTTTTTTTTTTAAAATGGTGGAATATCTAAAAAGTAAAGATAACAGAGGTTCACCACACTGCAAAAAAGCCTTCTTCTGATGTTGTTTTGATTTGCCACTGTATAAATTGAATTGAATTGAACTGAATTGTGATCCAGCAACATTTGCCAGAGAAGGCCTTCCTTATTTCAGCAACACAGTGCTAAACCGCATACTGCATCTAGTAAAACGCCATGGCTTCGGAGTAGAAGCCTCCAGGTGCTGAAATGGCCTGCCTGCAGTCCAGAACTTTCACCAACTGAAAGAATTTGGCACATCATGAAACAAAACTAGGAGAAAGAAGAGCCCTGGGGGCTGTAAAGCAGCTATAATTGTACATCAGGCTAGAATGGGACAGGATTTCCCTCCCAAACAACAACAACTGGTCTTGGCTTTCAGACATTTACTGACTGTTGCTAAAAGAAGAAAGGGTGTTACAAAGTGGTAAACATTGCCATGGGGCGGGCGGGGGCGTGGTGTGGCGGGATGGGGTTTCTTGAAATTAATGTGTGTTCCTTATTTCTTGAAATATATGACAATGTTGCTACTGTTAATTTCAGAAAATAAAGTGGAAATGGATCAAATGGACCATTATGGCAAGGCTGGGATGGTCAATTTGGTAAAGTAAATCCGTTGGGCATCTTTCTTTGCCTTTAGACAATAATTCTGATGGCAAAAGAGCCAAACGGGACAGGCAAAAAAAAGAAAAAAAAAGACAATGTTGCTACTGTTAATTTCAGAAAATAAAGTGGAAAATTAAGTATTGATATATATTATAGATAAACTATTATGACAACTCAGCTACATATTGCTTTTTTTTTGTGATGTGGGCTTTAGTAGTGTATTAGATTTCATAAGCTTATCTTAAGTTTTTATGTGACATTTTGAACAGAAATGTACGTGGTAAATGACTGCAACTGTAGCTGAGTGAAATGTACCACATCTGCCTGTGAGCTTTAAATCAAATGAATTCCAAAAGTATCTCAAACTGTACTTGAAGCTTTTAATGTGAAATGGCAACAAAAAAGTGCTCAGCTCCCATTAACTCCACCACAAGAGCATGAGCACACATGACGAGCCCATCAGTTAACTGTGACTTGAACACAGCACGATTGAGGATGGGGACTGTCATGGTTCTTCCCTGCTTATTATGGGTCACTGTGGTTATCTCCTCCTGTGAGGGAGGATGCAGTGGAAATAGAAATGAGCCCAGCACGTTGAGACATAATGTGGCTTCCATTATATATGCTTTCACTGCCTTAAGGATAGAAAGCCATATGCGCTGAAAAACATGATTGCAGTATTCTTCCTTCAGTAACTGTCATTGATTGAGGCAGGGCTGGACTGGGACAAAAAATCGGCCCGGGCATTTTGACTAGAGACCGGCCCACCAGGTATTATAGGAAAAACCATAAAGCCTTTGAATGAAAACAAACGCTGTTGTCACAGTGATGTACACTGTCTTGTTGGTTTATATGTATCAATCTAATAAACTTAAACCTACAACATCCTCCCTATTCTGGTATTCTAAACAGTACCGAAAAGTAGACTGCTTGGTCGAGTTAACCTCCTGAACTATCTACAACACATGGTGAAAACCTGAAATTAAGACAGAGAAGACTAGAGGTGAGACATGATCATTACTGATGACAGATTTAGATATATTTTCATAAACCATTCATTTGCCACATCAATAAACAGCATGGTAGGGCAAAATATTTTTTCTAACATGGCAACCTTTAAAAAGTGAAAGGAGACAGAAAGACAGGTGAGAAAGAATAAAACTTAATTGACTTTTTGATGGCATTTTACACACAGTACTGGTACATTATCTAGAAAATGTGGGAATATACTGGCATCATATACAGTACTTAGTTACTTCTGAAGAAAATTTGATGGGACCCTAAAAAAATTAGTATGTGCAATAATGGATTTCTATACATTTTACATAAGATGAAAATGTTTGTTGTAAGATTCAGATAATTATTTGTTAAAAGTAAGACATTTTAAATGAGAATAAGAAAGAAAAGTATTTCTTTGTGCCCCCCTTTTCCCTGTTAATGCCCTACCTGGGCCCCTGGCAAAACTTTGCTAGACCCGCCCCTGCACAGTTACCAGCTGTTGGCTACTTAGAAAAGGATCCTGGTGTTATTTGTCTCTCAGAAACAGTTCATAAAATAAATTCTAACAACAGCTGATCAAAGTTAAACGTGCTGCTGTTGTTTAGCGCGACATCCACTGGTTTCTTCTTTCTGGCGCAAAGTGAGCGATAAACAAACGAGAGAAAAGCCGATCAGCTGATCATTGATCAGTTTCATGATTGAAGTAGAAACAGGAGAGGGAGAGAATGAGAGAAGAAGAGGCAGCTGTGCAGCTCCAGCTTTGTGTCTTTTTCATTGTAGCTGAAGTCCGGGACAAACTGTGTTCCTTTTCACCTCAACACGAAACGCGCAATATTTTCTCTGAATACGAGACAATTCCGTTTTTTAAAACGGAAACTCTAATAACTAACCTTACAAATAAAATAAGATAAAACAAGTTCAACATCAATAACATCATAGCACCCGCCCAGCAGTATAGAAACTCCGTCATGCTAGCTAGTACGCAGTACGAGTTATTGTAACTGACTGTAATAAGTCAGCATAACGAAAATAAACTCCACCTAAACTTGGTTTATATCTGACCCAGATAGACTGCAGGTCATAACTTCTTACCTGAAGTTCAGTTCACCGCCTCGGGTCTCTGCTCCTCCTGCCTTTCCATCATCCACCTGCCAGCGTGTTGCATCTGCTGGCCTCCACCACTTGCTAATGTTACTGAATCTGTGGAAGCTCTGCAATAGCCACCACCAAACAATTGAGTTATTTTTACACACCTCCCAGCATCTGGCCAATCCACCACCTTTCAGTGTTTATACCGTTACGGGGAAGAAAAAAAACAAAACAAAACATCGGCCCATAAAAACGAAAAATCACCATCGGCCCACCGGGCAAATGCGCGATGGCCAGTCCAGCTATGGGTTGAGGTATCTCTTGTGAATGTATTTACTGCTGTACTGAAAATCCATGTTGCATCTATCTATATGTGAGATGTGCAGACTGGTCCTGTTTGTTTAGGTGTTTTGATGTTGTGAGTTACAGTTTAGTCAACTAAATTCTTCCCATACACAGTTGAAACCATTAGTAATAGTGTATTAAAGGGTTAAGGCAGATAACCGGTAGGTTTCTTGGTTCATCTTTTCTTGTGTTGGCGGATTGTCTTTGATTTATTTTACTTACTTTTACTAATTGTAAAGTGAGTTTTGAATGAGCTTCTAAGAAATGTAGAATTGAGCAATTTAGCAAAACAGTAGCAAATTTCTTCATCTTGCACTTCTGATGGTGTTAAAACTTTACATAGTCACATGTGTTTATGTCTTGTCAAACCATTGTCTGTCTTTTGTCTGTGATCCAAAAGATGAATGGGATATCTAAAGGAGAGGAATTCAAAACTACAGGTCATACAAAATACCTTGAATATAAAGTTATGCAATTTACATTCATTCATTTAAATTGCTGTTTAATCTAGCAAAGTATTTTTTGTCATTTTCTTTCATTTGCAATGTAAAGAAACTGCCACAGTTTAACTAAGAGGGAAAAACTGTTGACACCTGCAGATGTAAACAGACAAAAACCACTTTTTTGTGTGTGTGCATATGTGTATGACAAGAGTTGCTAATTTGCAGGTGCTACTCTCATCCCCAGTTTGCTGCCCAGAAACACTTACATTAGTTGTGACAGCTGGTATCTCTCATACGTCCACAGAAACTGGATGACCATTTGTCATTCAAAAACATTGTGTTCATGGAAACCAATGACATGTTTACCAAAACATTCACAGCATACGTAATAAAGGCCCAAATTTACAGAAAGCTTAGAAGAAAACATAAGCCAAAGTAATATTTAATCCCATAATTTTTGTTTCACTGTTTTGTCCTATTATCATGCATCAGTATAAAAGTCAGCCCAGTTCTATCTGTATCTTCCTTTCTAGTCTTTCTTCACTTCCCCCCGCGTGTTCACTTTGCTCAGGATGCCCTCTGTGTCTCCTTGTGAAATGCTAAGTAGTCATCCCCCTTTAACCTGCCCTTCTCTGAGAAGCTAAAGTATCTTTTGTGTTCGGTTTGCCAAGAGCTATAAACAAGTGTAATAGAATTGCAGAGGGGTTAGCCGAGGTAGCCGACTGTGCATCTCCCATCACCCCTGGCTCCCCAGCCGTGTGCTAACAAGCCCAGCAGCGTCATTGTGAATTCATAACAACTCGCACCAATGTGGGTCATCTCTGCTGTCTCCACATTTTCCTTGTTGCCCCTCCTTCTCTCCCTTTTCCTCGTCTTACTTTTCTTTTTGCACACCTGTTTGCCTATTTGACAAGTATGTTTTGTCTCACTGCTGCAAAAGACTTGAGAAGACAAATATTATTCTTGTGTAAATCTACCTCACTCAAAGAGAAAATAATCCTCACTATCCTCACTAGGTGTTTGTCACCTGTTCACGCAAGCTTAATTAAACAGAGTGCTCTGAAGTAGGATATTATGGGGGAAAAGCTTCAACAGAAGGAGAGAGAACTGCTGTCATTTTTCTTGTGTCGTATCTGTTTGATCTGTTTGATTTGTTGTCCAACATACTGAATCATCTCTGCCCTCCAGGTATTCAGACATTACCTGTGTAATAGAAATGCACTGCTGCTGTGGCAAACGTGGTTTATCTTTGTTGATAAAAAGTAGGAAAAAGGTGTTGAACAGTGTTGATCTTTTATCCTTTGCATTAAGGGACAGAATGAAATGAGGTCTGATTAAGATTCCAAAACCTTACTTTTACTCCTCCAAACCTACCTCTTGTTATTGTGAACTATTTGGAAATAGTTCAGTCTTTGTCTTATCTAAGAGTTACAGACTGGATGTGCAAATATTATGTGCGTCAAAAATATTTTTCAGACTCACCTGTTCTTAATGCTGCCATTCTGACTGTCTAATCTTACAAGATGATATTTTTTTTTCTCGATCAAGCTCGAGTTTTCAGATTTTTTTATGCCAATAAACAGATTTGACTAGTTGGACCACTGCATCTGTAGTTAGTAGAAGTATAGATATGTGTGTTTTGTGCAAAGCTAACTGAACCCTTTGCTAAATTAATATATTAATAAAATAATATTAGGGCACTGAGGTGCTCTGAGGTTTACCGCTCTTTCTGGATTTTCTCAACTGAATTCAACACGACGTAAGCAGATGTTTCATGAGTTGTCCTGGCTAATTTCCACTACACTGACAGTATACTGTTTATGCTGTCTTTATACTAGATGCTATTAAGATAGATACAATGAATGAATCTAAGCATCGGCAGTTTAAATTAAAATCATTTCTAACCTAACTCTTATCATGAACACCACAGCAGCTGTGCACCAGTCCAACACAGTGCTTTGCTGTAAATTCCTCCAAGTACAGAAAGCTAACCTATAATATTTATCTTGCACTAAACTGAAGAGCATTGACATTCAACATTTGAATAACACAAAGTTTGTATGCCTCAGTTTGTTCCCAATATTAAAAAAACATAACTTCTCATCATATATAAATCCAATATCCGATTTAACAAATGAGAGCTTGCGTGTACGCTTTACATTTCCATTTGATCAAATACCACTGAGCAGGGCAGTCCTTTCATTTAACTATAACCTCTCTTCTTCCTCTCCTGTCTTACTTACATCTTACTCCATCTCTTAGTGAAGTCATATCTCATTCTTTTCTCTTCCTAGTAAACACGGCAGCTGTACATTTAGCTAGTAGACACAGTGTGCAACAAACTGCACACAAACAGTTTGTGTGTTTGCTGATGTTTATGAAGCTGATGGAAACGCTGCATTTGAAATTACTTGCCACTTAAAAACATTAGTCCCTTTATGCTCCTCTTCTGTAGCAGGACCTTAAATGCTGAAGTACCATAACCGCAACTTATGGACATCTGCACTCCTTCTGGTGTTGTGCCAAAAAAAATAAAAAAGCCACCAGCTCACTCTGACTGTAGCTCTATAAATTATGCATAAATTATATGGTTTTGCTTCCTTCATCTTTTTCCACGTGATTGATTTCATGTGTTACTGTTTAGGCTTAAATCGGTTTGATGTTTGAAGGGGTGACGTGTTGGGAAATAATACCTCCCCTTAAATGTTGTAAACCTAAAGTAACAAACCTGTTTGAAAATGTGAGGAGTTTAAAGTACAAATATTCATATTAAAATTTAGGGATTCAAAGTAAAAAGTTAAATAAAATTTAAAAGTACTTACCAATATAAGAGAAAGTATTTGCACTTCATTACTTCTCACCACTGCAAGTATGAATATCTGAAGCTTACACAATTAGCATCAAACTTTAAAAGGTCTTTTTGTTAGTAATTGTACATAGACAGAAAATATTAATTGATAATTAAACTATATTTTCGTCCAGTGTTATTGTATTTATTGGCTTTTTGAGGGTTTTCTTTTTCAGTAGAATTGTGTTATCTGCCTCACTGATCTCTTGAAATACCATAATTACCATTTAACTGCTACAGAATTTCTGACTTTGTGTTGTTCTTTGTCTTATATCAGCAATAATAATTTGCTGGCACTATTCAGCAAAGCACAAGTGCACAGGGAAATGCTGTAAATTAAATGTGCACCTGGTGTCATTACTAATGGCTTTGCTCTAACAGATCAACCCCTGAGACAGTTTTCCTAATCAGCATCAACAAAGTCCTCACAGTACATCACACCAAACCTTTAGGTGGTGCCTTCTCTATTCCTCAAGAGGAGTCAGTTAATTCAGCTATTTTTGGGTCTGAAAGGAAAGACGCAGTCAGGCAGTAGAGGAGGTAGCTTCTCAAGTGAACGTGCCAGTGAAAATGAATGTGAATATGAAAATGTATTGTGAGGCTAAATTATTCAGCTCAACCCTGATGTCTACTGCCAGTTTTGTTTCATGGCCTAAGGCACCCCAAGTTTTTCTCTCATTGCCATGGTCTGGAATCTAGCAGGAAACACCAGACACCACCAAAAGTGTGATCCTCTAATAAACATTTGCACTGTTAGGTTGCAGGCAGCCATGAATTACATTAATCAGTAGAACAGTGGATCAGTGGATTCATTATCATCTCAAATTCACTTTTTACTCACGCACTCCGCCTCATTATGGTTTCATGGAAAATCTTTTATTTGAAAGTTTTTTCTTAATGATGTTCACAAGCAAAGTAATGCCTATATGCTCCTTTACATCAGTATTATCTTTGCCTTGGCTTGACTTACATGGTTGCAGTTTTCTTGTAAAAGCTTTACAAAGCTGTAAACATAGCTTAAAAAAGCTAAAATATTTCTGAATAATGTTGATCTGACTCATCTGTGGGGCATATGAAATATCTCCAATTGTTTCAACAACAAGATTACAGATTGTTACAGAATTGTCATGTTGCTGTGACATTTCTCATTTCTTTATCTGGCTTTTCTTGTCTTGCAATCAAGGGGCTCACACCTGCGGTTTGCTAGAATTTGAACTTTAAGCTTATAATAACAATATATAATGGTCCATGTTCACTGAATGGAGTGGAAGTAGTTGTTAATGAATAATAGTGATCATGCTTGATGTAAACGGCCTCTCTGATCTTTCTGGTGTTGTCTGTGGTGTCCTTGTCAGTGTCATTAACTAATTTCCAGCTGAAATTACAACATGTTTACGTCAGTCTTATAGCCACTGGTAACAGGAGATTAATGTTTAAGATTCTTGTAACAGCATCTCCATGAACAACAACATCATCACAGCTGGGTTCAACAATTCGGTGCCTACTGAATGTGTCAGAACTGCAGTTCTTTATTACATACAGTTGACAAGAAGCACGGAAAGTAGAAGTAATCCACCATCAAGTAACATGCTTGTATAAGTAGTCATTAGATCAAATTAAGTTGAAATTGCCAAAGACATCACTAAAAAAGAAAGAGTGTTTTATAAATATTTTCATTATATATTCATTATAATAATATCAGGTAAAATCCTGAGAGTTGGGTAGTCTCCCCAGTAGTGATAAAAACTGCAGTTAGTCTGATCCAAATAACGTTCACTATACAGGTTGGTGAAGTTTCAGTCTGTCGGCAGCTGATTTCAGGCCAAGTGAGGCCTCCACCCTCCAATTCTCCCTGCTCTCATCAACACATCACATAGACAGAGTGCTGTGCCCCTCTATCCTGCCGCCCCTCTTCACCGACTCATCACAGCCGCTCAACATGTGTCAGGCTAGCCAGCAGCCTCCATCTGTCTCCCCTAGAGCCAGCCAGCCATGTCCATCCAGGGGAGCCACACAGGCAGAGAAAAAGTAATTCCCAAGACAAAGTGCGTTATGCCATGCAGCCGTTCCCCTTGAAAATGAGAACTCCATTTGGGGAGCTGGGGTAGTTTAGCAGACAGGCCACTTGCTTGTATGTCAGAGACTAGGAAACATAGCCCCGGCCATGCATTGGAGGGCTGCATGGCTTTAGATAGTGAGAGGAGATTAGTCATCCTGAGCCGCATGCTTTTATGGTGTGTGGCTTCTTTTAAATATAGAATAGTATAGAATAACAAGCACATGAGCCCACACACACACAGACAAAACTGTGTGTATGTCTGTGTGTGTGGACAATACCAGCTGCTATAAGACTGTTTATTGCATAATAATAACAATAACAACAATAATAATAATAATGATGATGATGACAATGATTATGTTTGCATATTTGCGAGTGTTAATTATTGATGTTTTTCCCATTTATATGATTTTAACTTGATTAGGTATTAATATTGTTTTGCTTTTTGGGCTCTGTGGTGTTATGTGTGTGTTGATGCTCCGGTGAGAATGTAATTTCCTGCAAAATAATTTATAGAGGATTAATCTATCTTTCTAATAGATATTTTGCATGCATTCTGTACAGTGCCACAAATGTATAGCACCGATTTTGTGTATATCACCTTCGTCATTAACATCAATAACATCATTAAAACAACAGTAGTGACACCTTTAAATATTTTACTAACTTGGCAACAAGTTTAATCTCTTCAAATGTATTTTTATTTAAAACATGCAGTTAACAAACTCTCAGTTTGCAGTTTTGTAAAACAAATACCTCTCATGCTCTTCTCTACCTAGTTTCTCTAATGCAACTGCTCGCTTTCTGTCACACACATGCAAAGCTCACACACAACATCTCAGTGGGTAACCAAAGGAAAAAAACAAAAAGATTAATACCCACTGTGTGTTGTCTTTTGGGATTTGAAATTTTAAATATCTAAATGCATGGAGCAGACATTAATGCCTGCATGCACTGTGCTAATAAGAGCATGAATAATATAGACAATAAGAAGGAGAAAACAGGGGCTGAATGTTACTGTTAAAGCTGAAAGATGTAGCAGCCAGGAAAGGAAAGTAGAATCTTCAAGCAAAATGGATGGACTTTTTCTTGTTCTTATCTATAATACTCATCCAAAAATTTACAGTATCTTTTTTGATAACAAGCTGACATGGAACCACTGGCAGTCTCTTGGTTGTTATCGTGTCACTTGCAACAACCACATAGAAGGAATCCTCTGATTTCGAGTAGATTTTTGGAGCAAAGTGATAAAAGCAAGATTGTAATCAAGTAATTTTTAAGGCCTTTTCCTTTTTTGCTGTGACCTGAGCAAAGTCAATAAGTTAAGTAGAGTACTTTCACTTTCACAATTTGATTTATCTCTGCTTACAGTACAGATTGTCAAGAGAGATATACAGATAGGGGTTGGAGAAATGAAGAAAGGGGTGAAATCTTTCAGCCACAAAAAATATCAGTGCCACTTGCACAATGACAGCCATATAAAACACTTAGGGACACCTTATCAGTGTTCTGCTTAAAATTAATCTTGCAGTTTTGATTTATTTTTAAAGTCAGATTTTCTTGAAATCTCTCGAGGCAACTGAGATGCCATTTAAAAAGGTGACATTACCCCCATTCCACTGGCAGTCTGCTTATTTACTTATAAATCATATTTCAAGGCAGACTGAATAATTAAGTGACTTATCAAGTTGTTTATGCAGAGCTCATCCGACACTGTCAAAAACTTCACTTTGGGTGTGTGAAAGCTAAAGAATTATGAAAAACAATTACATTTTTTAATGGAAGGAGAGTAGAGTATGACATTTAGCTAAAAAAACATATACAAAGAAGTCTCTGCACACTGACATTAAGTTATTTATAGTATTATTGTAGTCACATGTTTAAGGTGTTTTATTGTCACCTACCGTATTTTTCGGACTATAAGGCACACTTAAAATCCTTTAATTTTCTCAAAAATCGACAGTGCGCCGTATAATCCAATGCACCTTATGTATGAATTCTAGTTGTGCTTACTGACCTCGAACTGATTTTATGTGGTACACGGCGCTCAGAAATCTGTCAAAAACTGTTTTAGTACGACTTTGGTAAGCTACAAAGCCGCAACGCTTGATGAATTGTCAGAGCATTACGGCTACCATAGTCAGGAGCCTTCAGGCCCCAAAGTCAAACGAACATTGTGGCATCACTGAGAGTTAAACAATTCTTTCAACTTTAATAAAATGATCAGTTTTGCTACTTTACCAGGTGTAACAATTAAGTTTAACATCCAGATATCCATGAAAACAGAATTTATTAAATTTAATGGAGTTAGAAGTTAACAGGAAGTTAGCTCGCTAGTTTCTACTTAAACATGGTATACCATGTTCTGACTGAGAGATTTCTGAAAAAAATAAAATGTACAGCTCTGCTATCACTTCCAACATAAATGAAGACAGGAAACTAACCAGCAGTGACTTTTGTAGGGTTACTGAAGTTGGGCTAGCTGGTATATAATGATGTGCTACGTGATGGCTAGCGACACAGCTATGCTAGCATGACATAAACATCGTGAAGCTGGAGGCTGAACGCTAACTTTTTTCCACTCGACGTGAGGGTTCCCGATGGTTAGGGACAAATGCAATCGCATGGCAGGTTGCTGTAAACGACTCAAACTTCAGTCAGGAGAACAATTGCGATAATCCATCCAAAACATGAGGTTAGTTATTAATATACTGCAAAAACACGAAATAGAGCAGCTGTGAGAGAATTCAACATTAATGAATCAATGGTACTGAAGTGGAGGAAGCAAGAAGAATGAGTTGAGTAAAGTTTGACTCATCTGAGTGTTTTGTTTCGCTTAATGCACCTTATAATCTGGTGCGCCTTATGTATGAAAACAGACCCGTTCATCGACAGTGCACCTTATGGTCTGAAGAATACGGTATGTAAAAAGCATTCAAGGTTATGCTGAAATTCTCAGTTTTCTTCCACTAATGGCCAAAAGGAGAAGAACATTATCCAATTTTGTTTTACGTATCTAAAATATCCGCTACCTAATTCTCCTGCACGAATCAGGGATCATAAAATTTTAATAGCAGCACTACACCCTTTATCTGAAACTGGAACATTCAGTAAATTCTGGAATGTTCTCGCTGTTGTTTTGTCAGCCTTCTAACAGCTGAATCTCCAACAGGCACGTATGCCTTTCCTTTGCACAGATCTCCGTCTATTACAGCATGCTCAGCGATGACGCTGATGGTTTTTCTGTGGAGAGATTGGGCTGGAAGAGAATCTTGCTGACACGCAGGGTAGTTTTTCTCATGTCTTATAATCCCAAAAAAGGGCCATTCATTATATTGCCCTCTGAATTATATGCTTAGTATTAATCACAGAACTCTTTAGCTGAAGCTCCTCTCAGTTTAAAGATGGTTTATTGTATTGCTGAAGTGCTAAATACATGAGTTTCTGGGTGTGTACTTCAAAGCTTTGCTAATGTGAGTTGGTTTTCATTTTTAGATTTACCACTGTGCTCATATATGCATTCTTATTCCTTCATAAGAGGGAAAAGAAAAAGAGAGAAATGAAGTGCTTCTGAGTTCCATTATATGTGGTGGCTGAAAGCAGCCTCTGATAACTTGTAAGTGCATGGAGGCCGCAGCTGTGAGGAATATCAATAGCAGGGAGACAACGGAGTGATTGTTTGTCAGTGTGTGGTGATGGTATGTGTCTGTGCTCATGGGGATTTTGTGAAGTGAATACATCCATTTCTTTCTTTTTCTGCACGTGTGTGGCTGTGTAAATCTCTGCATGGATTCGAATCAATTTACATGTATGCAGTCAAATACCTCTACGTTGGCTGGTGGAAGCGGGGGGATGTGTAGCATAGATGTGCGGCTTTATTCTTCATCTTTTATAAACCACTTGAGTGTCAGGTTTCCCTTGAAGACAACAGGGGTTCTAACAGGGTGCAGTCATTCAATCCCAGAGCCTGTCACTCATCTCCTCACTGTTCATACAATGCCCTCTGCTCAGCTGTCTTACTGACCAGCAAATAATGAGAAGTGACAGCCAAGGACAACCCTTTGCTCAGCCACAGCCTTGGAATTGAGTCACCATGCAAAATAGAAGCGTACCCACAAACGCACACATGCACATACACTGAGGCAGCCAGATGCAAATTTCCTCAGACTGGCATGTGTGCATACAAGCCTGCACAAAACTTGCACAATCCCCCATGTTAAGAAATTAATGTTAATATTCAACATCAGCATTTCCCCTAGATGCTGGTCTGCTAGATATTTAATAATGCATTTTATTGCATATGAAAAAATGCATTTTGTGTGTTTAGTATTAACAGTAGTAGTAACAGTCTGGTTAACTCTAGTAAATGAACATAGGTTTGTTGACTAGGGATGGGCACTGGTATGTTCTGACATAAACGGTAGTAACCAGACCGAAAAGCAGCACACATTTCGGTGCTTTATTTTGGTGCTTTTTTTCCCCTGAGATGCAGTGTTGCCAACTCCTCAGTAAGGAAAATCGCTATTGGTTGTCCTAAAAGTCGCTAGAAGTCGCTAAATGACGTCATCGCCTAATTTGCATAATTGGTCATGCTAATCTAATTGTAACCTATGCTGTTGGAGAGAGAAATAACATCGTGGAAGAGACATAAAGTGAGTAAAAAACGTCCTAAATGCATTTAGAGTTTATTTAGAACTACAAATTAAATTTCTTTTAGCAATTATTGTTTTTTTTTATGTCACAATTCCAACCCTGCTCCTTTACCCGGGCTTGGACCGGCAAAAGTGACCCGAAATAGGCACTCTGGTGGAGTTACTTTGTGTCTGTGTTTATAAGTAGTTTTAAACCTTGTGATCCACAAAACAGCATAAGAGTAAAAGAACTGACTGTGTTACAGCACCCGCTGCTTGTTGAGAGTAAAAGCGATACGCGCTTTCACGTCTTTTTTTAAAGACGAAAACTCGCTAAATATAGCGACAAAGTCGCTAAGTTGGCAACACTGCTGAGATGTCATACACTTTGGATTCTAGCCAATCATTTTACCTTTCCAAGGATAGGCAGGCCGATGTACATACGTTCTTTTAGAGCAGAGCTACAGATTAAAAATGCCCAAGGCAAAGTGGTCAAAAGTCTGGCTGTACTTCACAGCAAAAGATGCAAACTCAGCAACCTGCAACAAGTGCTTTAAGGTGATACTGTGCAAAGGAGGTAACACCTCGAAACTGATGAAACACCTGGCGATGCATAACATTCTTTTAAAAGCCGAGAAATGCACCGTATTTGATAGCTTGCTGCAAGACCGAGCACATCTACTCCCGGTGTGGTGCCTGATATCGGACCCGGAGTTAGCAACATCCCCCAAGTGCTGCTCAAAGCAAAGTACCAGTATGCTAAGCTTATCTCTTTAACATTGCTAATTATTGATTAAAGGCAAACACATTAAAATGCACTCACACATTCACAAAGACTAGGATTGCGGCACAACCTAAATTATTGTCACGGTGTGACGATGGAGTTGTAATCTTGTTGCCTTTGAAATTGTTGCTTCAAAGACAGGGCAAGGTCTGCAACCACTCGCTGTCACTGCCCGTTAGATGTGGGAAGTAACTAAGTACAAATGCTTTGTTACTGTATTTAAGCAGGGTTTTCAGGTATCTGTACTTGAGTATTCATTTCTGTACTTTTTACTGCTCACATTTTCAAAACAGGCACGTCACTTTTGATTTGAGACAGTTGATGGAAGCTTTTATTTCCCAGCACTGCGTGCCTTTGAACATCAAACCGATTTGAGCCTAAACAATAATGCATTAAAGGCAATCCTAATGGTGTATCAATCACCAGGGGTTATTGCAAATCAAGAGATGAAAGAGGTAAAAATCATATAATTTATGCATCATTTATAGTGCCATAGTCAGGGGGGTTTTTTGCACTCATTTTTTTGAATGAGTGCAGATGTTCATAAGTTGTGGTTGCGGTACTTCAGCATCAAGATTGCCTTATAGAAGAAGAGCGAGCATAAAGGGAGCACTGAAAATACTGTGCAGTTTAGTGCAGGATAAACAGGTTAGCTTCCAGTAATGTGATGGATTTAAAGTGTGTTGGACTTGTGCACAGTGGTTGTGGTTTTCATGGTCAGAGTTAGGTTACATTAAGAGTAGCAGAGATTAATATGAATTTTAGCTGATGATACTTGGATTCAGTCACTTAATTCCAACTTCATACAAACGTTATAGTGTCTAGTGTAAAGACAGTTAACTGATCACTACACACTAAGAAAATCTACTGTAGCTTACAATAGAAATTATTGAGAGCCACGGCTGAGCCACTACAGATGATTTTATGGTCCCCCCACCTGTTGATTCCCACTTTAACCCCTGACTGTACTCTTTTTCCTGTTTAGGTGTGGAGGTAGAGCTGGGCGATAT